>NC_083442.1:10335571-10623788 GCF_020745735.1 Hemiscyllium ocellatum
GGCAGTCACAGAGGATTCTAAAGCTTTTCTGTTCACATCACATTCTACAATAGCATTGCCCTTTGCTCAGTGAGCTCAGTGAGCCTAATTTAATGAACAATCAGTATTTTAAGAAAAATAACTTGGATTTATGAAGTAAAAACAGAGTGCTGGAAAAACTCAACAAGTCTGGCATCATCTGCGGAGAAAAACAATTAATATTTCAAGTTGAATATGACTGCTTCAAATTTCATATTTTATATCAGACTTAAAATGCTACCTCTGTTTCTCTATCCATTAATCCTCCCAGGCCTTTTGAGTTTCTCCAGCACTGTCTGTGTACATTTCAGATTTCCAGCATCTGGAGTGCTTTGATTTTATTGAATTTGTAAAGTATTTGTGTTGAGCTTTACACTGACAAACAAGTTTTTTGAATGATTTGGAAATATAACAATGGAAGGAGGTGGAGGAAGAAATATGAAGATATATTTTGGAAATGAATAAGAAATGTGTAGGATATTGTTGCAGTGATATGGGGCCCCTGCCTGTGAAGAACCAATGAGAACTCAAGTTGTTTCCAAGGAACAGCCTGTCATCAGACACTTAACTTGCACCATTGGGCCCACACATGATTAAGACTCCTGGAGGGTAGAAATTCCACCCCGATAGCTTCTGGTCTATCAGAGGATGGAAGCTCTTTATTGCTGGTAGTACCATTCGGTGAAGGGCTGCTTCTGGTAATGCACTGAGGCTGAACCCCAAGATCAATGCTGGATTGCAGAACACTGCCAGGTGAGTGAGGCCAGGATTGGGAGATGTGAGGGAAGGTATGGTTACTGGCTAGGTGGGAGAAAGTGGGTTGAATAATGTGGGGTGGGGGGGGGGGGTACCTTGCAATGGTTATTGTTTCTATTAATAGGATATGAAACAGAACTATTAAAAATATTAAGACTAGGGGAATATCTCGGTAATAGTGACATTAAAAAAAGTTTTAAGACACTGATTGGTAAAGATACTAATGATGATGAAACCAATTTAATAGATTTGAGAAAAGGCAATGACAGGCTTAGAATAGAACTTGAAAAAATAATTGGCACTATTTAATGGTGATTCTTATTAATTAATGTTTTATGTTAACATGGATTTTTTTTTTGTTTCATTCAGCAAGTTATTCCTACCCTCATTTTACTTTGTAATTCATGTTTAATGTTGTGCCAAACCAGGGTCACTGCTGCTGGATTTCTTACAGAAGAGCAATGAAAGGCTCAGAAGAAGTCTAATTACTGTTTTTGGGAGCAGGGGCAGGGAGTGATATTGCTTGCGTCAATTCAGATGGGAAGTGTTAGAAATGTTCAGCGGAGAGAAACAGAGGTCATTGACTCTTCATCAGAGATAATAGAGACTGTGGATCTGAAACATTACTTCTGTTTTGCTCTCCACAGAGACTGCTGAGTGTTTCTAGTATTTTCTGATTACTTGTATATTTCAGATTTCCACCATCTGTTGTACTTTGCTCTTGTCTTATAAGATTGACGCTGCATATTTTTATAGATTCATACAGTGCAGAATCTTTGGTTCATCAAGTCTGCACTGATATAATTACCATTAAAAGTGCACTAATCCCAATTTCCTGTACAGAACTCCTGTAGAAATGTCCTGGAGCTGAGATGACTGACCTACAGCAACCTCAACCATTTTCCTTTTTGCTAAATAGAAACCAGACCAGCATCGAGTTTTCCCTCAATTAATTTTGCCAGTGTTTCTTGACACCTCACTCAGTCAACTACTGCCTTGATGCCAAACTGAGCAAAAGGGCTACAGTGGGGTTAAAATGGCCATCAGAAATCTCAGTGTGACTCACAGTACTAAATTCAGGAAAATCAAGCTAAGTTTATTTTATATTTAGAACTAAAGCATTTGAAGTAACTTGTTAAAAGAGATCAGTGATATATTTCTGAATGGATCAATGCACATTTAAGAAAGAATCAATGTGCATTTATAAATGGGTCAAGTGTGTATTGTCAACGGGTCAGTGTAAATTTATGAATGGATCAATTATTTATTTATGAATGATTCTATATATATATATATATATATATATATTTACAAATATGTCAGCCATATGTTATGAATGGATCAATATGCATTACTAAGTAGATCAATCAAACATTATGAATGTGTCAAGTGTATTTCTCTGAATGGTAATGTACACCATTCTGTACAAACAATAGCAGGGCACAGGTAGGGTGCAGCAATGTTTTTACACTTCAGACAGATTTCTGCAATTTGAAATTGGCATGATTAAACTCCACTGTGTATGAAAAGAAAACAGCTTCTTATTTGGCTTCCCATCATTTAAGAAATTAAGGTTCTAACAGCTGCTCCCATATCCTGAATGGATCTGATTGTCTCCAGTGAAGAGGGAATTCAAAATGTGTTACAACTTCCTTTTCGAGAAGGAAGAGGTGGCTAGGATTGGGTTAGAAAAGCAAAGAAAGTTATCATGAGGATTTGTGCCCTTGGGAACTTCTGGAATGCAAGAGTGAGATTTCACTTGGCTTTCAATTGATTCAGCTGCTAAACAAGGTACTAAATAATGGGAGGTCTCCCCAATTAATGAACCACAGTGTTTCCTTGGCTAAATTATGGAACATGTTCGGGTAAATGGAAGATCCATTAACTCGACTTGGGAACAATGGTTGTTATACAAAACTTAATTAATGTAAAGAAAAGCCCAAAATCTGCACCACAAAATTGGGTTAGTGGAAACCCAGAGATGGAACCACCAGAGAGGAGATGGGAATATTTGTTAATAATTTGATTGAGAGGCGTATTTAGGAATTAGCTTTTATATCCTGGAATGGGTGAGCTATTTTCGTACAGGTTGCATATATGTGCATTTCAGAATAGATTAACCAGAAAGGATAAATGCACATAATAAGCCAGAGTTGGACGGTTGAAGGATGTAGCTGGGTGTAACCGTGGAGCAGGGCAAAACATAGGGAGACAGGGTGGTAGAAGATTGTAGGGTGAAATCTCTAATTCTCCTCAATGTTGAGTTAAAAAGCAGGAAGGATGTTTAATTCAGTGGGATAGTAGTTTACCCAAACACTAGCACCCTACTCACCTCCACAAGAATCAGATCCTAGGTGGAAAGGCCCATGGTTGATCTTCCCATTACAGCACCAACTGGGGCCCTAAAGAGACCAGTTAGAGAGCACTGAAAGCTCTTGAACTGGTGCCACTGGGATTGATCCAGGTGCAGGGGGGCTGTTACCATGTGAGGTTCACATGCCTGCTGAGATCCATCTTCCCAAGCTTTGGCCCAGTCCTTCCAGCAACAGCCTATCACCTTCCTAGCTGCCAACCTCACCATTCTATCAGAGTGGGGTAAATGCAATGGGAGTCGAGAGTGTGGTGCTGGAAAAGCACAGGAGGTCAGGCAGCATCCGAGGAGCAGGAGAATTGATGTTTCAGGCAAGAGCACTTTATCAGGAATGAGGGTTCTTGCCCAAAACATTGATTTTCCTGCTGGTCAGATGCTACCTGACCTGCTGTGTTTTTCAGGTACCACACTCTCAACTCATTTCCAGCATCTGCAGTCCTCACTTTCTCCTAAATTCAATGGGAGCCTAATACAAGGTGTCAGCAGACAGGGAGCGAACAGCCTTATCCTCAGTTCTGTATGATCTTCCCATGATCCTTACTTGACCAGTTACTAAGTAACTCAAGGCCTATTACTGAGTAACTCGGGGCCTATTACTGAGTAACTCAGTTACAATTATCTTCACTCTAGGTAGGATGGGGAAGTGGCAGCCCGGAAACCAGTAATACTAGACGGTCAATCTGGTGGCGTAGGGAATGTCCCATGATCTACATTGATTTGTGCAGAAATAGGCCATAGACCACAGTGATACTCTACTGCACTTGTTGTGGCCCCCTCTCCTGATGTCCAACCCCAAAACCAGAACCACCCTTCACTTTCTTTTCCTGTCACCTGGGCCTCATGATCTTGGTTGTCCTTCCAGCAGCAGCCATGGTCTTTGTGGTGGCACGACTAAATATGAGACCTGCTGGCTTCTAACTACCAGCGGTTCTGACAGGATGGGACCTCCACTCCCTCTACCCACTCCCCATTCCATCCCACACAGGGACCCAGGTCAATTCCATCCTTGAGCGACTGTGTGCGCAGATTGTATATTCTCCCCGTGTCTGCATGGGTTTCCTCCAGGTGCTCCGGGTTCCTCCCACAGTCCAAAGATGTGCAGGTTGGGTGAATTGGCCATTCTAAATTGCCCATAGTGTTAGGTGAGTTAGTCAGAGGGAAATGGGTCTGAATGGGTTACTCTTCCAAGGGTCGGTGTGGACTTGTTGGGCGAAACGGCCTGTTTCCACAATGTAGGGAATCCAATCTAATCTATTCCTGCAGCAGACCCTCCACCAAAACCCACCTCTGCACCAGCCCCTCCCCCATCCCATACCAGCCCTTTCCCCATCACTGCACCATTGCCTCTCCATCCCTCTCCTCCCTCTTCCCTTCACACATCAGTCCCTCCCTGTTCCCTCATCACCACACCACCCCTCCTCACAACAGCTGCTCCCCAATATCCCCATAATAGCACCTAGACCAACCACTGCACCAACCCTTCCACCAGCTCCATCCCTGCACCATTCCCTCCCCACTCCAAGCCTGCACTATCTCCTCCTAAAATCTGGCACCCACCCCTCCCCTCAATCCACGCACGATCCCTATCCTGGCACCATCCACTGCCCCATACCCATCCCTGCGCTATCCCCTCCTCAATCCCTGCACCATTTCCTTCTCAATCCCTGCACCATCTCCTCCTCAATCCCTGCAGGATCTCCTCCTCAATACCTGCACCATCCCGATCACACCCTATCCCCAAACCAGCCCATCTCCAATCCCTGCAGAAACCCCTTCCCTATTGCACTATCCGATCCCTCCCACTGCTCGTCCTACATCTCCATCCCTGCACCAGCTCCTCCACACCCCCTCCCTGCACCAGCTCCACCCTCCCCATCCTGCACCAGCTCCTCCCCACCCCCTCCCTGCACCAGCTCCTCCCCACCCCCTTCCCTGCACCAGCTCCTCCCCTCCCCATCCTTGCACCCGCTCCTCCCCGCCCCATCCCTACACCAGCTCCCCCCTCCCCATCCCTGCACCAGCTCCTCCCTGCCCCATCCCTGCACCAGCTCCTCCCCGCCCCATCCCTGCACCAGCCCCTCCCCGCCCCATCCCTGCACCAGCTCCTCCCCACTCCATCCCTGCACCAGCTCCTCCCTGCCCCATCCCTGCACCTGCCCCTCCCCACCGCATTTCTGTACCAGCTCCTCCCCACCCCCTCTCTGCACCAGCTCTTCCCCCCGATCCCTGCACCAGCTCATCCCCTCCTCCATCCCTGCACCAGCTCCTCCCCCCATCCCTGTACCAGCTCCTCCCCCCATGCCTTTTACCAGCTCCTCCCCTCCCCTCCTCCATCCCCGCACCAGCTCCCCCCTTCCACCATCCCCACACCATCCCCTCCCCCCATCCCCACATTGGCTCCTCACCCCATATTCTGAACCTGCAACCTGCCCATCACAAAACCTATCATCCTGCTTGGCTGCTTAGTATTAATCCCACTCCTCCCACCTACATTCTACCACATTTATACATTTGTTCTTGAAATTTGTAAGTCCACCTAATTGCCCTTGAGCAACTGATGAAGCCACTGTGGAGGGCAATTAACAGTAAGTCACATTGCTGGGGGACTGAACTCATGTGTGGGTAAGGACAGCAGATTTCCTTCTCTAAAGGATCTATTAGGGAACCAGGTGGGTCCTTATGACAATCCAATAATTTCACTACTGTTATTATTGAGACTAGTTTTTTTATTACATGTTTATTAATAAGTTAAATTTTAATTCCCACCAGTTCCATGGTGGGATTTGAACCTAGTCTCTGGGCTGTTAGTCCAAACATTGGGATTTATAGTCCAGTATCATCATTACTGCACTACCTTCCGTCAACTAGTTTTGTACTTCTTTCAAACTGGTTGGGCCAGTAGTCATGAGCTACCCTAACAGCCTTTGAGAAGGCTGAGTCACCTTCTTAAACTGTCTATATTGTTTAGAGATACCTACAACACAGTGAATTCAACAAAAGCACATTTACATGACATGGAAGTGCTCAGACTGAGCCACGTAATCTGTGTTCAATATTTAACCTGTTTTTGAAAATAGAAAGCATGCAAAGTATTGCAGCCTTCAGAAACAGTCTGCTATGTAATAACCACTCATTATTCTCCCTCCTGGTCTTTCTCTGATTTGAAGTACTGACTGAAGTGTCAGAAGGTTGCTTTCCTTATTGTGACCTACCTGAGGAAATCGGGTGCTCTGCCAATCATATTCTCAAAATCCGGGTAGTTAAGTTTCCCATCACCATCCAAATCAGCTTCTTCAATCACTTTCTCACAGACCAGGGTCACCTCTTCAGGGGCGAGCTCCTCTCGAGTCAACTTATTGAGAGTCTTCTCCAGGTCTGACTTGCAGATTAAATTATCTGTGTTGAAATCTTTTGGAGACAGAAGCAGTACATTGTGTAGACATACAGAAATTATGCACAGGAAAAGACCAAATTATCCATCAAGCCCACTCCACACTAAAAATGGTTGTCACATTGTGACTAGCTATGGTCAGCTCTCCCCACTCCTCCCTTCAAGGGCAGATAAACACTGGCAGGGGCAAAATATCCTGGAGTATTGCTTTACAATTCCCATAATCCAGGAGATCACTTTAGACAGTATTTCACTTTCCCTCTATTCGATAGTGACCTTTGTCCTAGTCAAGAACTGGTCCATATCTTTCTTGAAGAATTAACTGTTATGACTAATAGTGCTAAATTTATTTTGAGATAAAGGACAACATTGAAGCCTGTCCTAGACGGTGACTGTCTCTTGGTCAGTCAGTAACCTGGGAGAGGCCAGCCACCTAATTCCATTTGAGAGGAGAGCCAAACTAAAATTCCTTTTGAATGGCCTGTATGGATAGTTGAGGTTAGTTGTTTGGAATGAGTTACTTTCAGTACTACTTAGTTACCGTCATAAGGAGTTGTTTTGATCATCACAGAAGTGTTAGACTCAGGACTTTATTTCCATGCTGTAAATGTCTATGACGGTAACTAACTGTTCTAACTGCTCCAGCACGAAGCCCATACATTTGATGCTTTGGCATCACTAGTGAACATCTAAATATATCTTAAATGTGATGAGGGTTTTCGCCTCTACCACTCTTACAAGCAATGAGTTCCAGATTCCCATTACCATCTGGGTGAAAACGTTTTTCCTTCAGTTATACACATAACAGGGCTGCACTCCAGAATGTCTACACTGATGTGACATACTTTAGCACTGTGCTCATTGACAGATTTATCGGTAATGTCAGAAACAACAAAGTCAAAAAGAGGTAAAACAGGAAGATATACAGGCAGATGGGGACATCCTCTCAGAACAAACCCTTACATTCACTTTCACTTTCTTCTTTGAGATACTAATCACACCTTTCTGGATTCCCTACATAATGAAAGGTAGACTTGCCCTGGAGTGATGGCAATGAAGGTTCACTTGTTCTTCATGAACTGATTCCTGGGATAAGAGAAATAAATATGTGGCTAAAAGATTGGTGTGGGAAAGAGGGGTTTCTTTTCATGGAGCACTGGCATCGATATTGGAAGAGGAGGGATCATGGGACGGTTTCCACCTTAACCAAGTTGGGATTAGTGTTCTAGCGAAAAGAGTAAATAGAATGGTCAACAGGACATTAAACTAGGAAGACAGGAAGCAAAGAGTAAAACTCCAAGAAGTATAAGCAGCAGGTTAACATCTGTGGGGCCAGATTCAACTGCAAGAAAAATTATGAAAAACAAATTGAAAAGAAAGGAGAACTTAGGAGAGGTTATTAAAGACTCTAGTACACAAAACAGGACAAAGTGTTTGGAAAGGGTTAGGATTCAAACTTCAAACACACTGGATAAATGAATAACAATGAGAAAAGGCATGGTCAGTACAGGACTGAAGGTTTATGGAGTAAGGTAAGTGAGTTTGTGGTGCAGATTGAAATTGGCAGATACAACATGGTGGGAAACACGGAAATATGGCTACGAAGGGATCAGGACTGGGAGCTAAATATCCAAGGATATGCAGCCTACTGTAAAGACAGGCAGGTGTGCAGAGGGGTGGGGTTGCCTTGTTAATAAAAAATTAAACTAAACCAATAGCAATAAAAAAGTATAGTCAGATATATAGAATCTGTATGGGTAGCGTTGAGGAACTGTAAAGGTAAAAAAAACAATAATGGGAGTTATGTACAGGCCTCCAAACAATCGTCAGGATTTGGGGCATAAGATACACCATAAAAGGCATTACAGTGGTCATGGGGTTTTCAATATGCAGGTGGACTGGGAATACCAGGTTGGTAGAGGATTGCAAGAAAAGGAATTGGTGGAATGTCTACGAGATGGCTTTTTGGAGCAGCTTGTGGCGGATCCCACTAGGGAATAGGCAATACTGGATTTAGTGCTGTGCGATGAGGCAGACTTGACAAGGGAGCTTAAGGTGAATTGACCCTTAGGAGGTCGTGACCATAATATGGTAGAATTTACTCTGTAATTTGTGAAAGACAAGCCAGCCTCTGTCAACTGTCTGTATGGAGTTTTCACATTCTCCCCATGTCTGCGTGGTTTTCCTTCGGGTACCCCAGTTTCCTCCCACAATCCAAAGATGTGCAGGTTAGGTGGATTGGCCGTGCTAAATTGCCCATAATATTCAGGGATGTTGTAGGTGAGGTGCATTAGTCAGGGGTAAATGTAAAGTAAAGGGTAGGGAAATGGGTCTGAGTGGCTTACTCTTCAGAGGGTTGGTGTGGATTTGTTTGGCCAAAGGGCCTGTTTCCACACTGTAGGGATTCTATGAGGGTGGAATCAGATGTAATGGTATTACAGTTGAAAAAAGGCAACTACAGAGGCATGAGGGAAAAAGGGGACCAGAACTGACTGGGAGAGGAGCCTTGCTGGAAAGACAGTGGAACAATGGCAGACATTTCTGGGAGTAATCCGGAAGACACAGCAAAACTTCATCCTCAGGAAAAGGAAGCATACTAAAGGGGAAGGTGAGGCAACCATGGCTGGCCAGAGAAGTCAGGGATAGCCAAAGAGAAGGCATATAATGTGACGAAGGGCAGTGGGAAGCCAGGGGATTGGGAAGATTATGAAGATCAGCAGAGGACAACAAAGAAAGAAATAAGGAGGGAGAAGATTAAATTTGAAAGTAAGCTAGCTGGTAATATTAGGAAAAATTGCAAGAGTTCCTTTAGATATAGAAAGGGCAAAAAAGAGGCAAAAGTGGACATTATGCCACTGGAAACCAATGCTGGAGAGGTAAAATAGCTCACAAAGAAATGGCTGAGGAAGTGAATAAGTACTTTGCATCAGTCTTTATGGTACTAAGACATGAGTAATATTCCAAAAATTCATGAGAGTCAGGGGGCAGAGATGAGTATGGTAGCCATCACCAAGGAGAAGGTGCTAGAAAAACTGAAAGGTCTGAAAATGAATAAATCAGCTGGACCAGATGGGCTACAGTTCTGAAAGAGATAGCTGAAGAGATAATGGACGCTTTAGCAGTGATCTTTCAGTTATTTTTGGAGTCAGGAAGGGTCCCAGGGAATGGAAAACCATTAATGCAACCCTCTATTTAAGAAGGGAGTAACGCAAAAGATGGAAAATTATAGGCTGATTAGCCTTACCTCAGTCATCGGTGAGATTTTGGAGTCTATTGTGAAGGATGAGATTTCTGAATACTTGGAAGCACATGGTAAAATAGGGCAAAGTCAGCATGGTTTCATCAAGGGGTGGGGTCATGCCTGACAAATCTGCTAGAATTCTTTGAGGAGGTCAGAAGCAGGTTAGACCAAGGAGAGCCGGTGGATGTTATCTATCTGGACTTCCAGAAGGCATCTGATAAGGTGCAGCACAGGAGATTGCTGAGTTAGATAAGGACCAAAGGTGTTAGAGGCAAGGTACTAGCATGGATAGAAGATTAGCTGTCTCACAGAAGGCAGAATGGGAATGAAAGGGTCTTTCTCAAGATGTGACTAGTGATGTTTCATAACGGTCAGTGTTGGGACCACAACTTTTCACTTTATACAATAATGATCTGGATGAAAGAACTGAGGATATTCTGGCTAAGTTTGCAGATGATACAAAGATAGGTAGAGGAGCAGAAAGTATTGAGGAGGTGGGAAGGCTGCTGAAAGATTTAGACAGGTTAGGTGAGTGGGCAAAGAAGTGGCAGATGAAATACAATGTGGGAAAGTGTGAGGTCATGCACTTTGGTAGGACAAATAGAGGCATGGACTGTTTTCTAAATGGGGAGAAAATTCAGAAGTCTGAAGTGCAAAGGGACTTGGGAGTCCTAGTCTAGGTTTCTCTGAATGTAATCTTGCAAGTTGAATCAGTAGTTAGGAAGCCAAATATAATGTTGTCATTCATCTCGAAAGACTAGGATATAAAAGCAGGAATGTACTTCTGAGGCTTTATAAGGGTCTGGTCAAACCACGTTTAGAGTATTGTGAGCAATTTTGTAAACCATATCTCAGGAAGAATATATTGGCCCTTGAGAATGTGCAGTAAAGATTCATAGAATGATCCTAAGAATGAAAGGCTTAACATATGAGGAACATTTGAGGACTCTAACATTATACTTGATGGAGTTTAGAAGGATCAAGGGGGTTCCGATTGAAATTTACAGAATACTGAATGGCTTGGACAGAGTGGGTATTGGGAGGATGTTTCCATTTGGTAGGAAAGATAAGCACCCGAGGGGACAACCTTACAGTAAAGGGAAGACCCTTTAGAACAGAGATAAGGAGAATCCTCTTTAGTCAGCGAATGGTGGATGTTTGGAATTCAATGCCACAGAAGGCTGTGGAGGCCAAGCCATTGAGTATATTTAAAATAGAGATAGATAAGCTCTTGATTGCCAAGGAGATCAAAGATTATGGTGACAAAGAGGGAAAAAGGGGTTGAAAAATGTATCAGCCATGATCGAATAGGCCAAATGGCCTAACTTCTGCTGCTATGTCTATGGGATGAGGGTATTGTCTCATGAAGACAAACTGATTGGAATACAAGCCCAGCCCAAAGAGGTGATCAGATTGAGGCACACAAAATTCACAAGGGGTGTTTTACTGTACCCAGGCAGTGATGTCAAAGACTAGGTCATTGTCCTAGGATTGGGGGCCATTGGTCATCTTGGACTACAATGAGTATGAATTTCTTCACTCAAAGTTGCGAATCTTTCCAATTCTCTACCTCATTCAGCAGTGGATACATCAACATTGAACGTATTAAAGACTGAAAGCAATAGATTTTAGATTATCGAGGCAATTAAAGGATATTAAGGGATCATGTAGGAAAGTAGACCTGCAGTAGGAGATCAGCCATGATCTTCTGAAATGGTGGAGCAGGTTTGAGGGGCTCAGTGGTCTTCTATCTGATATGCTTGAAGCTGATTAATGTTCTTTGACCTTGAAAGTGGAATTCTTTAGAAGCAGCTGGCCAATCAGAGAATGGCAGTTCCTGGATCCTGATTGTTGGTCATGGATGAGTCTTCAAAGAATTAAACAGTGAGAAGGTTTTCTCACTGCTTCTGGACATGGAGGTAATAGGGAGAGGTGAATGGTGGGTCAGAGTCATGAGTGGGTGACCAGTTTCTGAAGCTACCTCCGACCATTTCCACACTTGAAATAATTCAATTTCCTCTCCTGGTGATAGTCAAAAGGAAAGATGCTATGAAGCAGAACTGACAGCTTTCCATTTGTAATGGGAAAATTACATAATTGTAAGAGATTTAATTAACAAAACATGATGATACTATGGCTTTAAGAGATATGTTTTGTCCTTTTTTTATGAAGACAGGTTGAGAGAGAGGTACCAAGTGGTCTGCTTTCAGCCAACAAAATAAACTGTTGTGAGGCCTTGGGTTCTTTTTTCCAAAGTTGGAACAATAGAAGCAGCATGAAGGGCAGGGGTCAAACTCCCAGAGAACCAGGATTTTAGCTTACCTTTTAGTAGTTGTTGGGCTTTGAAAGCTGCAATGTATTTCACCCTTCTACAACAAAATGTGTGAATTTTCTCTCTCTCTTTGAGTTTTCTCTTGATGTTCTTTCCTCCCAGATGTGAGAATGACATATCGGACCATCTATTTTACTTAATTTGCTATTTTGGAACCATTGCTATTTAGTAGTTAAATAATCAAATATTCTGTTATGTTTTCCCGGACAGTTATGTTATTCCAATTCTTCTTTCTTTTGTTTGTATTTTAACTATGCTGTAAGAATAAATTGTTTTGTTTCAAGCCTGATAATTTGACCAATTGAATTGCATCTGGAACACAATGCCTTACACTTGCCTTTAAAAATAAGAAAAAAGTTGGGGTCTAGATTATTTTCTTAATCTATTTTGACGGGCTTTGTTCTGGTCTACAGCAAACTGGAGGCTCGTCGGGATCAAAATTTCTAATTCCAGGACTCAACAAAATGAGTGGAGAGTATTGGTTTTCTCTTATGGGGTAGTGAAGCAGATAGTGAAGATAGTCAAAGAATGCAGCAGAATATAGAGAGATTGGAGAGTTGCAGATGTTTAATCCAGGCAAATGTGAGGTGACACATTTTGGAAGAACCAATTCAAGAGCAAACTATACAGTAAATGGAAAAGCTCTGGGGAAAATTGATATACAGAGACATCTGGGTGATCAGATCTATTGTTCTTGGAAGGTGGCAACGTAGGTCAATTGAGTGGAGAGTGTGGTGCTGGAAAAGCACAGCAGGTCAGGCAGTATCTGAGGAGCAGGAGAACCAGCTTTTTGGACATAAGCCCTGCATCATCAAGCCCTCCTGATTAAGGGCTTATACCCAAATGTCGATTCTCCTGCTCTTTGGATCCTGCCTGAGCTGCTGTGCTTTGCCAGCATCACACTCTCGACTCTGATCTCCAGCAACTGCAGTCCTCATTTTCTCCAGGTCGATTGAGTGGTCAAGGAGGCATATGGCATGTCTTTGCTTAGCCTGTTCCAGGATAGATGTGTTGTCCCAGTCAAAATGGTGTTTTTTTTAATTCGTCTGTAGG
The DNA here is from genome assembly GCF_020745735.1 of Hemiscyllium ocellatum. NCBI lineage: Eukaryota > Metazoa > Chordata > Chondrichthyes > Orectolobiformes > Hemiscylliidae > Hemiscyllium > Hemiscyllium ocellatum. The sequence continues at coordinate 10,348,734 of NC_083442.1, forward strand.
GCTATGAGGGAGAGAGGGTCGTGTCTTTTTGTGGCTAGCTGGTGTTTGTGTATCCTGGTGGCTAACTTTCTTCCTGTTTGCCCTACATAGTGTTTGTGGTAGTCCTTGCATGGAATTTTGTAGCTGACGTTGGTTTTGTCCAAAAAAAAACCCACCATTTCGACTGGGACAACACATCTATCCTGGGAATAGGCTAAGCAAAGACATGCCAGAGAATTCCTAGAGGTCTGGCACTCCAATCACAACACCATAAACAAACACATAGATCTAGATACCATCTATCAACCCCTCAGAAAATGAACAGGAAATGACATCACCACAAATCCCAGGAACCCCATCCAGGACAAACATATAAATAGAAAGCAGGAGAAACAGCTTCGCTTCACTTGGAGGTCACCATTGATAATGTTACCTAGCCAGGTAATGAAACGTCTGGATATCAAAGCTACAGCTCAGCGAGCAAGCTTACAACCTAGAGGTTGAGTAGATTAGGATTATTTTCATTATAAAGATGAAAGTTGAGAGGGGACCTGATTGAGGTCTACAAAATCATGACAGGTATAGACAGGGTGGACAGCAAGAAGCATTTCCCAGAGTGGGGGACTCAATTACTAGGGGTCACATGAGAGGGGAAACGTTTAAGGGAGATATGCATGGAAGGTTCTTTAGGCAGAGGGTGGTGGGTGCCTGGAACATGTTGCCTGTGGAGGTGGTAAAGGCAGGCACAGTAGCGCATTTAAGATGTATCCTGACAGATACATGGATGGGCAGGGAGCAAAAGGATACAGACCCTTAGAAAATAGGCAACAAGTTTAGGTAGAGGATCTGGATCGGCGCAGGCTTGGAGGCTGAAGGGCCTGTTCCTGTGCTGTAATTTTCTTTGCTTTTTGTTCTTGGGTGTTGGTAAACAGAGTGTGCCTCGTATAATAATGGCTCTGTCAGTCACTAAGAGTTTCCTGCAGTGGAAGAAGTCACTTCAGGAGTTTTACAGAAAGCAAGCAAGGCAAAGCTTTTGGAATTGGCAGACAGGTTGGAGTTAAGGTTGCTTTTGTCTGTGCGAAAAAGGGGAGGAAATTACAGCAATAGCTCAACATTTACGATTGCCAGAAATGTCAGCGGAATCTTTGGAAATGGTTTAAAATTCAAATTGTAAATCAAAGGAGCTTGCAAACGTAAAGGAAATGAAACAGTTTGGACTAAAATTGAGAGTAGAAGAAGTGGAGAAAGAGAGGGTTTTTGACCATTGGAGGTTGGAACTGAAAACACAAAGTCGACTTAAAATGGCAGAGGTAGAGGTGAAAGTAGGAGTACTAATGACAGCAATCCCTTTGTAGCTAAAGGCCTGGTGGTGTTCTATTTATATATGTTCAAACGTTGCCTAAGCTTGACAAGAACAATGTAGAAACCTTTACATTAGTATTGCCACTTTCTGAAATGAAATGGAATGGCCAGTGACCATGTAGGTATTGTTGATTCATAAAGAATTGGTAGGTAAAGCTATTTGCCTCAATATCAGAGGAGATATCCAGGGTGTATGATGTGGTGAAAAATGCCATCTTAAATGCATGAGTGAGTGCCAGAAGCCTACAAACAACATTTTAAGAATCTAAATAGGGAATCTAGTCAAATTTATATTGAGTTTGAAAGGATCAAACAAAATAATTTTGATAGGTGGATAAGGGCACTGAAAATGGATCCGACATATGATGCTCAATGAGACAATTATGTTGGAGAAGTTCAGAAGTTCACTTCCTGACGTTGTGATAATTCAAGTGGAAGAGCAGAGAGTTAAGACTGCAAGATTAGCAGCGAAAATGGCAGAAGATTATGAGTTGGTTCATAAATCAATGTTTGGCTTCCAATATCAATTTCAATCTGTAAGAGACAGAAGTTGGAGAAAAGAGGGTTTCAATGAAGATAGTAAACATTGGTGTTTTCACTGTGATAAAGTAGACCACATGAAGTCTAGAAAAAGCACTGGGAAGATAGATGTGGGAAAATAGGATGAGCCAATGAGTTTTGTTGCAATGGTAAAGTGGAAGCTAAAAAGCTGCACCAGAATGTATAACCTGATCATGTGGACCAAGAGGAATAAGAAAAGAAATTAAAATTTTAAAAGATACAGGAGAAAGTCAATCTTTGATGAGAGATAAGGAGATATGCAATTTGAGGAGTATTGCCAGAAAATGTGGTAATATGTGAGAATTGGTGAAGTGGTAATAGGAATAATAGAGAAATTGTCAGTTCCAGAAATACAGTACCTTGGTAATGATACAGCTGGATCACAAGGGGAGTGATGTCTACTCTGGTTGAAGAGCTAGTGGAAAATCCAACAACTGAGGTGTTATGGGTAGTATAACTTGGGATTTTAGCTGCATGGTAGCAAGGTCACAGCATCATAGGTTAAAGCAGGAGAAGGATCAAGGAGTAAAGATAAGGAAGTTTAAATTCAATTACCAGAAACTATGTTTGATCAAATGGTTGAGAAAAAAATACAGCAACAGGTGGAGGACAAAGTGGATATTTTTAGTTCAGAGCAGCTAGCTGAATTATAACAGAAAGATGAAAAACTAAAGGAGTTATATCAAACATATCATACACAGAAAAAGAATCTGAATGTACCCCAGAATGCTACTACCTTAAAAATGAATTCTTGATGAGAAAAAGGAGACCATCACATACACGGGCAGATGAAAAATGTGCAGAGGTTCATTAGAGATGCTATCGGTGAGTTATAAAAAGGTGTTGCAGGTGGAACATGAGGTACCAGGAGGAGATAATTTAGGAGTAAGAAAACTCAGGCCAAAATGCAAAATGTATTTTTATTGGCCTGAACTATACAGAGATGTGGTTGAATTTTGCTGGACATGTCATACAAAGTAGGAAAACCTCAGGCAATTGTCTAGGCTAGCTTCTTAAAATATTTTGCAGGGATTTAGTCTGGTCCATAACAGTAGCTATGAATACGATATTTTTACCACTGTTGAGGAGTCTGTTACAAAGTACATACCACTCTAAATATTTCCTATGAACAGAAAAACACACTGCAGAAATTTTGAAAAACTTGTGCTTTGAATCTCAAGTGAATGTAGTTTATGAACAGTACATGCTCGGTAATAGAGCTCAAATTTAAAAAGAGCCCATCGATAGATATGTGACTGTATTAGCATTGCTCACATATTCTATGAATTTAGGCACCTGAAAGATGATCCTATCAAAGCTACAATTATATTCAGAATGAGAGATCCTACTATGACAATGCAACTGTTAAGAGAGAGGTATCTAACTCTCAAAGATGATATAAATAATGTGCAGAGGCTCTATACTTGTAAATCAATAGATACAGCATATATGTAGGAGGACAAAGGAGTTTGTCCACAATGTGGAGCCCAGACCTGTACATACCTTGATAAGCAGCTCACAATCCACAATGCTGAAAAGTGTCTACACTTTAACTGCAACAATGTGGAGAAAAGTAACAATGATTCACAGAAGGACCAACAAAAAAAAACAAATTACAAATACTGTGGTCATCATAGAAGACAAATGAAAGCACGTCAGACATCAAAAAACAGTGGTTTAACTGCAAGAAGCAAAGCTATTTTACACACAAGTGTTTAGCTAGGAAGCAAACCAACAAACCTATAAAGGTAATAGCCACAAAGGTGTCAAGACAATGATTTAGGTAAATCAATTTTGGCACCAGAGAGATTATTGGAGAAGTAAAATGAAAACAATTATAATGAAAATAGCAGCATGAGATAATCAAATTAATACAAAGTGCCAGACAGACACTAGTGCTTCCTGAAACATTATGAACTTTAAAGAACTATGTGAAGTTACAACAGATGACAATCGAAGAGTGAAACCTTTGAAGATAAAATTGAGGCTCTGTGATGGAATGATGCTTGTTCTGAGAGGATAAATTAATCAGAGAGCCAATGCTATGACAAGATATGCAATCCAGAAATCCATATTGCTATTACTCGACTCAGCAGAAGCAAGTTGAAAGCTTAATCCTCCAGAAGAGATTGACAGTGTTTTATATGCCAGATTGACTGGCATGTCATTCTGTCTGTCTCTGACAAACAAACTATGCAAATCAGAGAGGATCTGACTGCAGGAACAATGGAATCTTGAAGCTGAAGTCACAAAATGACTTGATTGCCTTGTCAGACACAGAAAATGCAACTGAATAAAAGATGTGTTTAAGGCAACAGCATAGATCAGTAGAGTCAGCTGAGAAGATTTTGAAACTGAATCATTATTCCAACCAGCAGATATTGGAGAGAAAGCCAACAACCTGGATGAGTGCCATCACAAGACCCAGTCATATTAAAGATCATGTGTGCCATGTGTGTAGAGACTGATAAAAACACAGTAACTACAGAAGTGAACACTTTTGCAGAGGTGGAATGGAGTAATGAAAAGGAAAATAATTGATTGCAAAATGGTTAATTTACAGTATAAAATGATTGTGCAAACTAAAATGAATTTGTGTGCACTAACAAGAGAAATTACATTAAAATGTTTCCTGGCTTGTCACAGTTATGTGACCTCTGCCATAAGATACTCACTACAGGCAGTCATTTTACCATAATTCAATCTGAACAAAGCACAAACTAAATGAGGTGAGACAGGATCAGTTAAGAATGTATTCACTGGAGTTTGGAAGAATGAGATGGGGAGGCTCTCTCAAAAACCTATAAAATTCTAAAAGGACCAGACAGGGTAAATGTGGAAAAGATTTTCCCAATGACTGGCGAGTGCAGAACAAGGGAAAACAGTCTAAGGAAATGGGATAGTCCATTTAGGACTGAGATGAGGAAATATTTCCTCACTCAGAGTGTTGGGCCTGTGGAATTCTCTGAGACAGAAACTGTTTGAAGCCAAAGCACAGAATATTTTCAAGAAGAAGTTAAATATAGTTCTTAGGGCAAAAGGGATCAAAGAGTATAGTGAGAAAATGGAACAGGGTACTGAAATGGATGATCAGACATGATCATAATGAATGGCAAAACAGGCCCACGGGCATCAAAGGTTATGGTGAGAAAGCGGGAAAATAAGGTCAAAAAACTATCAGCCATGATTGAATGGTGGAACAAAGTCGATGGGTCAAATGGCCTAATTTCTGCTCCTATGTCTTTTGGCTGATTGGCCTGCTCCTGCTTTCCATGTTTCCATATTTCTAGACTTGTCCTGTCAACTCAGAACATAAGCTTCCTCCACAGTACTTTATGGGGAAGTACAGACCCTCCATCCCTGGGCTCTTTCCCAAGTTACTCACTTTGCAAAATACTGACTGCCCCAGGTCCCCACACAGTGTGATAAACTTGCTATCAACCCTCCAGATGTTTTAGTCACAAATTCAGCCAATTAATGAGGCCAGGTGGTTAAAGTTGACCAGACTTCCTGCCGGCCTGAAGGATGTTATTCTCCATAGGAAACACAAGACAGTTCTTCCTCAGACTGACTTGATATGAGATTATTTATAAGATCAGAGTCTTAAGTATAAATGTTACAAAATGTGTGATGATAGTCGAAGTATTTTAAATTAGAAGAAAGGTTTCCTGAATCAACTTTCTGACCTTGTGTTTCTGATTGTGCTCTTATAGTTTCTGGGTCTGTCTTGTTCTGCTGTACATGCATTTCATTCAATAAATGAAGGAACCGATTATTATACCATAGATTTTGAAGGCGTAAATGGCTTTCAGCTCTCTGGGAGCCATTTCACTAAGCACCGAGAACATGTCCACAAAGTCATTAAAGCTCAGATTCCCAGCACCATCCTCCGAAAAGGTCTTCACTATTTGCTCCTTGAACGGATTCTCCTGTGAAAACAAACATCTTGGGTTTTTAAACAAAAAATAACACTTTGCATTTGTCTCCCCCCACTTATTCCTATTGGATTTATTCTGAAAGGGTTAAGCTTCCAGTTCCATTCTGCTACTGGCCTCACAGTAATCCTTCACAAGTATTAATATCCCATTCTCACCCTTCACAGTTTACATTCACAAACCCACAGCAATGCCCTAACAACGGTTTTTTAGTGGCAGCAGCAACTCGAAGAGTGGGTGCTTGGACCAGGGGCCTGCCAGGAGTGGTGAATCACTGATTTGAGATTTTATATTTGAAGTCAGAGACAGAGGTTTCTGGGAAAAGAGAGACTTCTTACTTTTATTTCCGTCCAGCTGTATAAGACAGTGTTAGGGAACTGGAGCAGGAACTGGATGAACTTTGGATCATTCGGGAGGCAGAGGCTGTGATAGATAAAAGTTACAGGGAAGTAGTTACTCCAAGGTATGAAGAAAGCTGGGTGACTGTTGAAGGGGGAAAAAACAGCCAGTGGAGGGATCCCCTGTAGTCATTCCACTGAAAACATGTGAAAAACATTGTATGCAGTGGGGCCCAGGTCTCTGGCACAGAACCTGTCCCTGTTGCACAGAAAGGAAGGAGGGAAAGGAGGAGAATGTTAGTCACTGGGGATTCAATAGTTAGAGGCTCAGATAGAAGGTTTGTTGGGAACGAATGAGACTCGCGGTTGATGTATTGCCTCCCAGATAACAGGGTCCGTGATGTTTCGCATCGTATCTTTGGGGTCCTGAAGAGAGAGGATGACCAGCTTCAAGTCATTGTCCATGTAGGTACCAACGACATAGGTAGAAAAAGGGATAGAGATGTAAGGCAGGATTTCAGGGAGCTAGGGTGGAAGCTGAGAGCTAGAACAAACAGAGTTGTTATCTCTGGGTTGTTACCTGTGCCATGTGATAGTGAGGCAAGGAGTAGGGAGAGCTATCAGCTGAACACATGGCTGCAGGGATGGTGCAGGAGGGAGGGTTTCAGGTACATAGAACATAGAACATAGAACATAGAACATAGAAGGATACAGCGCAGTACAGGCCCTTCGGCCCTCGATGTTGCGCCGACCGAGTCCTACCTAACCTATACTAGCCCAATAACTTCCAAATGCCTATCCAATGCCCGCTTAAATGAACATAAAGAAGGAGAGTTCACCACTGATACGGGCAGGGCATTCCATGAACTCACAACCCGCTGTGTGAAGAATCTACCCCTAACATCTGTCCTATACCTACCACCCCTTAATTTAAAGCTATGTCCCCTAGTAACACCTGACTCCATTAGCGGTAAAAGGTTCTTAGTATCTACCCTATCTAAACCCCTAATCATCTTATACACTTCTATCAGATCTCCCCTCAACCTTCTCTTCTCCAATGAGAACAGCCCCAAGTGCCTCAGCCTTTCCTCATACGATCTTCCTACCATTCCAGGCAACATCCTGGTAAACCTCCTCTGCACTCGTTCTAAAGCTTCCACATCCTTCCTATAGTATGGCGACCAAAACTGCACACAATACTCCAAATGAGGCCTCACCAGAGTCTTATACAACTGCAACATGACCTCAGGACTCCGGAACTCAATTCCTCTGCCAATAAAGCCCAGTACACCATATGCCTTCCTCACAGCACTATTTACCTGGGTGGCAACTTTCAGAGATCTGTGTACATAGACACCAAGATCCCTCTGCTCATCTTGGATAATTGGGGCTCATTTTGGAGAAGGTGGGATCTGTACAAACAGGACGGTCTTCATTTGAACTAGAGGGGTACTAATATCCTGGGTGGGAGAGGTCACACTGATTGGAGTTTTTTATAGGCCTCCGCAGAGTTCCAGGGAGGTGGAGGAGAGGATTGACAAAATTATTCTGGGTAGGAGTGAAAGGAACAGGGTGGTCATTATGAAGGACTTTAACTTCCCCATCATTGACTGGAAATGCTCTAAATCTAGTACGACAGATGGATCAGTTTTTATCCAATGTGTACAGGAGGGTTTCCTGACACAGTATGTCGAAGGGCTGACAAGAGGGGAGGCCACACTGGATCTGGTGCTTGGTATCGAACCAGGCCAGGTGTTTGATTTAGTTGTAGGTGGTCACTTTGGACAGAGTGACCGTAATTCAGTTATATTTAGTTTAGCGATGGAAAGGGATAAGTACATATCACAGGTCATGAGTTATCGATGGGGCAAGGGCAATTATAATGCCATTAGGCAAAGTTTAGGATGCATAGAATAGGGTAGCAAAATGCAAGGGATGCAGACAATGGAAATGTTGAGCTAGTTTAAGGAATAGATATTGTGTGTCCTTGATAGGTATGTCCCTGTCAGGCAGGGAGGAAGTGATAAGGTAAGGGAACCATGGTTTACTACAGAAATTGCATCTCTTGTTAAGCAGAAGAGGGAAGTTTATGTGTTGATGAGGCAAGATGGTTCAGATGAGGCAATGGAGAGTTACAGATCAGCTAGGAAGGATTTAAAGAGAAAGTTAAGAAGAGCAATGAGAGGACACGAGCAGTCTTTAGCAATTAGAATAAAGGAGAACCCTAAAGCCGTAGGTATGTGAGGAATAAAAGGATGACTGGGGTAGGAATAGGGCCAGTCATAGACAGAAGTAGGAAGTTGAGTGTGGACTTTTTGGAGATTGGAGAGGTGCTAAACGAACATTTCTCACTCAGGAAAAGGAGAATATTGTAGAGAGAAGAATGAGGTATGAGATATTAGACTAGAAAGGATAGAGGTTAGTTACGAACAAGTGTTGTCAATTCTTGAAGGAGTGAAAGTAGACAACTCCCCTGAGCCGGATGGGATTTATCCGGGAATTGTCTGGGAAGCTAGGGAGGAGATAGCAGAGCCTTTGGCTTTGATATTTGAGTCATCATTGTCTATATGTTTAGTACTAGAGGACTGGATGATTGCAAATGTTGTGCCCTTGTTCAAGAAGGGCAGCAGAGATGACCCAGATAATTATAGACCAGTGAGCCTTACTTCTGTTGTAGGAAAGGTTTTGGAAAGGATTATAAGAGATAAGATTTATAATCATCTAGCAAGCAACAATTTGATTTCAGATAGTCAACGTGGTTTCGTCAAGGACAGGTCATGTCTCACAAACCCATTGAGTTTTTAAGAATGTGACCAAGAATGTAGATGAGGGTAGGGCAGTTGGCGTGGTATACATGGACTTCAGTAAAGCCTTTGATAAGGTTCAACATGGTAGGCAGTTGGAAAAAATGCAGAGGCATGGGATTGAGGGTGATTTAGCAGTTTGGATTAGAAACTGGCTTTCTGAAAGAAGGCAGCGAATGGTGGTTGATGGGAAATGTTCAGCCTGAATCCAGATGCTAGTGGTGTGCTACAAGGATCTGTTTTGGGACCACTGCTGTTTGTCATTTTTATAAATGACTTAGACGTAGGCATAGGTAGATGGATTAGTAAATTTGCAGACGACACTAAAGTGGATGGAGTTTTCGACAATTTGGAAGAATTGTTAAAGGTTGCGGGGAATTTGGATAAACTGCAGAATTGGGCTGGGAGGTGGCAAATGGAGTTCAACGCAACTAAATGTGAGGTGATTCACTTTGGGAAGAATAACAGGAAGGCAGAGCACTGGGTCAATGGAAAGATTCTTGGTAGGTTTCATTCGTAGAGGAATTGAGTTCCGGAGCCACAATATCACGTTGCAATTATACAAAACGCTGCTGCGGCTGCACTTGGAATATTGTGTACGGTTCTGGTCGACATATTTCGGGAAGGACATGGAAGCATTGGAAAGGTGCAGAGGAGGTTTACCAGGATGTTGCCTGGTCTGGAGGAAAGATCTTATGAGGAAACACTGAGAGACTTGGGTCTGTTCTCATTTGAAAGAAGAAGGCTAAGAGAGGATTTGTTAGAGACATACAAGATGAGCAGAGGATTAGAAAGGGTAGACAGTGAAAGTCTTTTTCCTAGGATGATGATGTTAGCTTGTATGAGGGGGCATAACTACAAGTTGAGGGATGATAGATTTAGGACAGATGTCAGAGGCAGGTTCTTTACGCAGAGAGTGGTAAGGGCGTGGAATGCCCTACCTGCTAATATAGTCAACTCAGCCACATTAGGGAGATTTAAACAATCCTTAGATAAGCACATGGATGGTGATGGGATAGTGAAGGGGGACGAGCTGAGAATAGTTCACAGGTCGGCGCAACATCGAGGGCTGAAGGGCCTGTTCTGTGTTGTATTGTTCTATGTTCTAATTCTGTTTTGAAGTCTGGTGGGAAACATTCAGCATGTGAGATACACTTGAAATCCCAACATGTCTAGAAGCTCAATTTGTTTCAGATATTTTGTTTTATGAAAGCAGTAAAACTGAGAAATGTAAGTTCAAGGAGAAATAAATTAAGTAAAAGGACACGACTCCTCCATTTGACTTCACAGCAAGTAACTAAAACGTAGTCTTCAATATGTCGGGCTGAATCTTGCAGATTTTTGAGTAAGCATTAGTTATATATGGTTTTTTGGAGGGCACCTTGCTGAGAGACCAGGTGAGATTGCTCACTATATCTCACCAAAAGCATCACTGCACACCTGCCATCACATTCAATTCTATCCCCACCTTCTCACATGCTGTTCCTGGAACAACTTGCCATTCAGGTGATATCTGTCAAAAGACCAACATCCCTTGTGCCCACATCATCTTTGACAGGCCACTGTGCAGTCCGACAAGTGTTGGTAATCTGGTGTGGCTATTCATTAATGGCACAGCAGCCACAAAGGCACCTTGTCCACAGCACATAGCCATGGCTGTCATTATCTCACACATACAACCCCATTCTCTCACCATAGTCGTTGTTTAACCCCCAGGTCACATAGTTTACCAGTCCTTACCTACAAACTATTGAAACAGCCTTTCTAAGTCCCTGCTACCCAGTCCCCAATGCTCACTAGGCACCTGTAGTATGAAGGGCTAGTAGTTTAGAAGAGGAACATCACAGACAGGCAAGCAATTGGACAATTCCAAATCTGAGCTTTCATTGGCAGGAAATAAAAGCATTCGTAGCTGCAGATCATGCCCACAATGCCAACCAAATGGTGGCATCATGACCAATGACTATTTAACATCCCATGATGGTCTACTGCACCCTGCTCTCATTAATTGGAACTAGTATTAAACAGATCCTGTCTGGCTTGTAGTGCCCAATGTAGCTGAGCTCTGTAACAAACAAGGATAGCTTCCTCCTCCCCATGTCCTTATTGTCCTCTTCAGAACATTGGTCACTCAATTTCCAGCACATCACCTTAGCCTGCCAGGCCAGCACACTTTGTCCAGACAATACGTGCGTGTTTCCTCACTGGACCTGTCCCAGCAGCCCCCCCACCCCCCAACACCCCCCCCCCCCCAATTGAATTTATTTGGAAAGGTTAAGCTTCAGGTCCATTGTCTGCCTCACCATGACCCTGGCAAACATGGGAACTGTAGTAATTGTATAACAAGCTCAACCAGGTAGACCTTACAGAATATGAGTTCATTGATTGAGGCTGTTAGTCTCGCTACCTGCAGTAACCTTGGATATATCTGTTCTGATCCTATCTTGATACTTCCCAGAGTTTCCAGCATATCTATTTCCTTAATATCAATCTGTTCAAGCCTATTCACCTGGTCCACAGTGTTCTCACTCTCAACAAGGTCCCTTTCTCTAGTGAATACTCCTCTATCTCTTCAGACTCCAGGCACAAGTTCCTTCCACTATCACTGATCGGCCCTACGCTCTCTTTGATCATTCTCTTAATCCTCACTTAATCCCTAATCTTTCCCACCAAGGTTTCTTCGTGTCCCCTCCTAGGTTCCTCAGTCCGTTTTTGTGTTCTTTCCTAGCTACCCTGTAATCCTCTAAAGCTATGCCAGATCCTTGCTTCCTCAACCTTAAGCAAGCTTCCTTCTTCCTTTTGATGAGAAGCTGCTCTGTTCTTGTCATCCAAGGTTCCTTCACCTTACCATTCCTTACCTGTCTCAGTGGGATAAAGGTATCCAACTTTTATCATCAGAAAGCTTACTAATCATGCCTTGTACATTCACAGCCAGATCATTTATGTAAATAACAAAGAACAAAGGTCTCAGCACTGATGCCTGAGGCACACCACTAGTTGCAGGCCTTCAGTCTGAGAAACAACCTTTGACCATCACCCTCTGCTTCCTACCATTGAGCCAATTTTGAACCCAATTAGCCAGCTCTCCCTGAATCCTATGCGACATAACCATCATGACTCGCCTGCCATGCGAGACCTTGTCAAAGGCCTTATTAAAGTCCATATAGACAACATCCACTGCCCCACCCTCATCTATCCTCTTGGTTACCTATTTGAAAAACTCTAAAAAATTTGTCAGACATGACTTCCCACACACAAATCCATGCTGACTATCCATAATCAGACCTTGACTATCCAAACATTGGTTGACCCTGTCCTTCAATATCCTCTGCAACTTACCAAACACTACTTGCGGAATGTTTCAGAGAACACCACACACAGACCAACCAACCCAACCACCCCGTGGCTCAAAACTTCAACTCCCCTTCCCACCCCACCAAGGACACGCAGGTCCTTGGACTCCTCCATCGCCAGACCATAGCAACACGACAGCTGGAGAAGAGCGCCTCATCTTCCGCCTAGGAACCTTCCAACCACAAGGGATGAACTCAGATTCCTCATTTCCCCTCCCCCCACCTTGTTTCAGTCCCAACCTTTGAACTCAGCACCACCTTCCTAACCTGGAATCTTCTTCCTGACCTCTCCGCCCCCACCCCCACTCCGGCCTATCACCCTCACCTTAACCTCCTTCCACCTATCGCATCCCCTCCCCCAAGTCCCTCCTCCCTACCTTTTATCTTAGCCTGCTTGGCACATTCTCCTCATTCCTGAAGAAGGGCTCGTGCCCGAAATGTCGATTCTCCTGCTCCTTGGAAGCTGCCCTGACCTGCTGCACTTTTCCAGCAACACATTTTTAGCTCATACCTAACACTGATGTCAGGCTCACTGACATGTAGTTCCCTAGCTTCTCTTCACTACTTTTCTTGAACAATGAAACATTAGCCATCCTCCAGTCCACGCCAATCATAATCCCAAACTAAACCCGTCCCACCTAACTGCATTTGGCCGATACCCCTCTAAACCATTGCTACTCATGAACTTATCAAAATGTCTTTTAAATGTTGCAACTGTGCCTGTGTTCATCACTTTCTCTGGCAGTTCATGCCACACAAGAACCATTCTCTGTCTAAAACAAAGTTGGCCTTCATGTCCTTTTTAAATGTTTCACCTCTCACCTTAAAACTATGTGTCCTTGTTTTGAACTCCCCTACTAGGGAAAGACCCCAGTCATTCACCATATCTATGCCCCTCATGATTTATAAATCTCAATATGGTCAGTCCTCAATCCCTACACACCAGTGAAAAATATCTCAGCCTTTCCAGTCTATTTTTATATTTCAGACCTTCCATTCCCAACAGCATCCTGGTAAATCTTTTCTGAACCCTCTCCAGTTTAATAATATCCTTCCTGTAACAGGACAACCAGAGCTGCACACAGTACTCCAGAGGAGGGTTCACCAACATCCTGTATAACCTCCATATGATATCCCAACACCTATACTCAAAATTCTGAGCAATGAAGGCAAGTGTGCTGAATATCTTCTTAACCACCTGTCTACCTGTAATGCAAATTTCAAAGAACAATGTATTCGTCGATCTCTGTGTTCTAATACACTATCCAGAGCCCTACCATTAATTGTATAATCTGTCCTTCTTGTATTACCAAACTATACAAAGGCAGCATAGTGGGTCAGTGGATAGCACTGTTGCCTCACAGTACCAGGGATCCGGGTTTGATTCCAGCCTCGGGTGACTGTCTATATGGAGCTTGCACATTCTCCCCATGTCTGTGTGGCTTTCCTCTGGGTGCTCCAGTTCCTTCCCACAATCCAAAGATATGCAGGTTAGGTGAGTTGGCCATGCTAAATTGCCCGTAATATTCAGGATGTGTAGATAGGTGTATTAATCAGGGTAAATGTAGAGTAATGGGGAATGGGTGCAGGTGGGATACTCTTTGTTGGGCCGTAGGGCCTGTTTCCATACTGTCAGGGTTCAATGATTCAAAATGCAATACCTCACATTTATCCAGTTTAAACTCCACCTGCCACTCTTCAGCCCATCGATCCAATTGATCAAGACCTCTTTGTGATCTTAGATAAGCTTTTTCACTGTCCACTGTACTGCCAATTTTGATGTCATCTGCAGTATTACTAACCATGACTCCTATATTCTCATCTAATTCATTTCTATAAATGACAAACAAGAGATGACCCAGTTCCAATCTCTACGGAATACCGGTGGTCACAGGCCTCCAGTCCAAAAAAGCAACCCTGCACTACCATCCTCTGTCACCTACCAGAAAGCCAAATTTGCATCTAATTGACAAGCTCACTCTGACTTCCATGTGATCTGACTTTATTAATTGGTCTACCATGCGGAAACTTGTCAAAGACTTTAGCAAAGTCCAAGTAAACAACATCCACTGCTCTGCCCTCATCAATCTTTTTGGTTACATCATTAAAAATCTCACTCAAGTTTGTGAGAAATGATTTTCCTCACACAAAACCATGCTGACTAATCCTTGACTTTCCAAATGCATTCAAGGTTTGTGCGAATTTCCAAATGCATGTATATCCTATCTTTCAGAGTCACTTCCAACAACTCACCCATCATCAATGTCAGACTCACAGGTCTATAGTTTCCAGGCTTCTCCTTACAGCCACCCTCCGCTTCTGGTACTTTACCCATGTTTATTGATGATGCAATAATTCTGCTACAGACCCTGCAATTTCCTCCCTAACTAAAACGTGGAGCAAATGAGTTATAGGGCATCCTGATGGAAGTGGCAACTCTCACCAGGCCGACTGAACTTGGGGACCACCACGTGAGGGCAATTGCATAGCCTCACTCAGGACAGATCCTGAACAGACGAACTCTAGGTCTGCCCACAGCTAAACCCAAAATAAAGCCAAGCCTTGGCTAAATGGCCAGCATTTTCTTCAGGATCAGGGCTGGCAAGCCATCGCAGTTGCTGCCGGTATATGGACTCAAGACAACAAGAGTTCCATTAGACCTAATTTGAGTAAGAGAACTCATAGGCTGGTATCTAGGAGAGTACACACCCGGGAAGACCCACCTGCATCTGGTTTGTTAAATTGCAACATCCAAATTAGAACCAAATCAAGTGCCTGGGTAAATGGTCACCCCGTTCTAATAGAGTTTGATACTGGTGTGGCTGTATCAGTGATTGTGGAAACAGTCTTTAACAAAATTCACTCTGGACTCCAACCCTCAAGTTTGTGTAAGACCTCGGCTAGACTGAGGAACTATACCAGGAACCTTTACAGATTTGTTTTGGGGTGGCATGGTGGCTCAGCGGTTAGCACTGCTGCCTCACAGTGCCAGGGACGCAGGTTTGATTCCACTCTCGGGCAACAGTCTGTGTGGAGTTTGCATATTCTCCCTGTGCATGGATTTCCTCTGAGTGCTCTGGTTTCCTCCCACAGTTCAAAGATGTGCAAGTTAGGTGGATTGGTTATGGTAAATTACCCATAATGTCCAGGGATCTGTAGGCAAGGTGGACTAGCCATGGGAAATAGAGGGTTACAAGACTGGTGTGGATCTGTGTGGGGTGTCCTTCAGAGGGTCAGTGTGGCCTTGACAGGCTGAATTATCTATTTGCGCACTATAGGAATTCTCTGATTAAAAGGTACAACCTGGTTCTGGTCTTGTTACCACTGACTGTAGAAAAGGTTCAGGCTCAAGTTTGATGGGGTGAAACTGGTTGAGAAAGATTCACCTTGATTGGCTCATGTTGAAATTTCTCGATCTCGGTGAGTTTGGTAAAATAGGAAGCTGAATATGAATTGAGGCAAGTTGTGCCATTATTAAGGTTTTAGACAAGTCATAATTCTCTTAATTGTCATCTCGCCAATATGCAGTGAGAAGCTTGCCTTGTCACTCAGCAGATGCATAAAAGATGCAGTGCATTGCTCACAGTGTTGAGGTAGACCTCACTGGGCTTCCAGTATAGCCCGCTTCACTCAGACCCCTGTAAGATTCTTCCTTTTTAACATGGTTCAATATAATTTTTGATGTGGACTGCACTAGGCTACATCCTGTTGGGGATTGGACTATTCCCATCAATTGGAGCAAGCTCCTCAGTAAGAGGGAAGATTGTAATTGTGTTGTTATTGTGCTTGGAATCTGTCACTTAGCTTATTCAGTGGATAACTCTGTGGACAGAATTAATACTCTCTGCAAGGTATCTGCATGCTCCATTCCTGCCTCCATCCCAGTTAAGTCAGGGGTGCCAAGGCTCATGGACAATTATCACTGCAGGACCCTGTTTATCTGCAGCTCACCCTACACCTACCCCTTGTTCTGAAGAAGGGTTACACCTGAAACGTCAACTTCTCCACCTCCTAATGCTGCCTGGCTCGCTGTGTTCTTTCAGCCTCCTGCCTGCCTACTTTGGATTCCAACATCTGCAGTTTTTTTTGTCTCAAACTGACACTCACAGCCTAGTAAAGCCACCCACTCATGTTTGCCTTGTGGATTCCAGAAGCTGGGATGGGGGTTCCCTAATTCAAAGATACTCAATACCTGATCATGGATTTGTCATCAGGAGGGGTGAAGGATGCTCAGAGCCATGTCCCTCAGCTTGGTATCAATTCTCCCCATCCTGACTCCATGCACAACCCCTACTCTACCATCATTCTCCTGTGGAGAAAGTGAGGACTGCAGATGCTGGAGATCAGAGCTGAAAATATGTTGCTGGAAAAGCACAGCAGGTCAGGCAGCATCCAAAGAGCAAGAGAATCGACGTTTCAGGTATGAGCCCTTCTTCAGGATTCCTGAAGAAGGGCTCATGCCCGAAACGTCGATTCTCCTGCTCTTTGGATGCTGTCTGACCTGCTGCGCTTTTCCAGCAACACATTTTCACCTCATTCTCCTATGCGAGGGTTCCCTAGGCTTTTCCATTGTGATTCTGATCTGCTGTGCTTTTCCAGCACCACGGTAATCTCTTCTCCCCTGTAATTGGCTAGCAGTAATCACCACCCCCCCGTGATGAGCTGGCAGTAATTATCACTTCCCTTGTGATTGGCTAGTAGCAACCAATGCTCCCACAGTAATTGGTTGGTATTTATCAGAGTGGGATCTCCAACCTCAGGGACTCGGCTTCCTTACAATCTCAAGGACTTTCAATGTGAGACCTTCCTCAAAGGTAACAGGGCTATCTCCAAATGATGTGATCCCTGTTACCCCTTTAAAATACTCTCAAATGTGTTAAAGCAGAGCTGTAATGCCACCTCCAAACTGAGGAGAGGCAAAATTGGTCCAGTCCATTCCTAATTGAGGTACTGCCCATGTGATCCATTTTTATTAATCAATTAAATAATTCACAACTTAATTTTGAAACATTGAGATTGCTGTCAATGACCTTCCCTCTATCATATAACTACAAGACCATAAGAAATAGGAACAGAGGAGACCGTTCAGCCCCTCAATCTGCTCCATCAATGTGACTATGACTGATCCAACATTTCTCACATCCACTTTCCTGTTTTTCCCCATAACCCTTGATTTCCCTATTATCAAGAATTTATCTCGGCTTTAAGTATGCACATGGTCTCTGTCCCTACAGCCCTCTGTGGCGAGGAGTTCCAAAGACTCACCATCCTCAGAGGAAATTCCTCCTCATCTCAGTCTTAAATTTGCACCCTTTTTATTCTGAGTCTATGCCTCTGCTCCTAGACACTCTCATAGACAAAACTTTCACTCAGCCTTTACCCGATCATGCCCCTTAATGAGATCATCCCTCATTTTTCTTAACTCCAATAATTAGAGTCCCAAACCCATTTCCAATGAGATGGCGATAGAGAATGCCTTCTGAGCCTGGAGCTCATCTGCTCCATCCGCTTTCCTTTTTGTTGCTTTTATGTTTTTTTCTATGTTCTCATTATTTTCTCTCTCCTTTATTTTACTTACCTTTTTGGTGAAGAGCTCGGTCACAGCATCGGCCTCAGATTTGAAGGTGAGTTTGAGTTCCTGGCAGCTTCTGCATCTTCGAGATTGTCTCAGCACTGACTCTAGGCTGATGCTGCAGAAGTGAGTTTGTGTTCGTGGCGGTGTCTGCTTCATGGAGGCTGTAGTGGAGGTGGGTTTGAGCCCAGTATGAGACCCGGTAGCATTAGAGCTGCTACATTGGTGAGATGGCCCGAAGCAGACTCATGGCAGCTGCACAGTCAGAGTTGAGTTTGGGCCAGTTTGGTACCCAGTAGCATTTGTAGTGTTTGCATTGGCTAAGTCATAATGCTGAAGGCGTTGGTGGAGGCAGGATGGAGCCAAAGAGTGGCAACATTCATTTCAGCGGTGGTGCAGTGAAGGGGATTTGTGCCTGGCCACTAGGCCCATGGGCCATGATGGAGTACTCAACAAGAAAGACTGTAAAGCTGGACCCTTCCTTTATTTTGTCATTTCTCTGCCTTCATATTCTATGTTTTAGCTTATTTTTCTGTGTTTTAAGATGGTGCTGGTGAGTGGCGAATCTATACAACACTTTTCACTGAATTCTGTAACAAGCTACATGTGACAACAAATAAATCAACTACTTAACTTTTGCTCAAAAGACTGGAATAACCTGGATCTAGGCTTGGGTGACGTTAAATCCATTCAGGCAGAGGTAAAAAATCAGCAAGGGCAAAAAAGACATATGGCGAAACTTCTTTACTTAGAATTGTTACGATTTGGAATGTGCTGTCTGGGAGAGTTGTGGAAGAGGTTTCCATAGGAGGTTTCAAAAGAGTTGGATATATATTTCAAAGTGATGAAGTTAGAGGGCCACAGAGATAGGACTGGAAAGTGAGACTAGCTGGGTAGCTCTTTTGGATCTGGTAAAGACACAATGGGTTGAATGGCCACCTTCTGTACTATACAATTCTATTAATCCTCCCCTTAACTTCCTTGGTTTGCCACGGTTGGCTTATTCCTCTCTTAGAATCTTTCCTCTCACTGGGACATATTTTTAGGCAAAAGTGAGGACTGCAGATGCTGAAGTGTAGAGTTGAGAGTGTGGCGCTGGAAAAGCACAGCAGGTCAAGCAGCATCCGAGGAGCAGGAGAATCGACATTTCGGGCAAAAGCCCTTCATGAAGGATGCTGCCTGACATGCTGTGATTTTCCAGCACCACATTCTCAACTGGGATGTATTTTTGCTGAGTCATGAATGACCTGCTTACATATCTGACATTGCTGTTTACTGTCGGGAGTCTGGTTGGATCAATTGGCACGATGGTTGGTTTGCGAAGCAGTGTGATGGGTTCAATCTACTGGCTGAGGTTACCATGAAGAATTCACCTTCTCAACATTTCCCCTCGCCTGAGGTGTGGTGGCCATCAGGTTAAAATCACCATCAGTCGCTTCTCTAATGGAACCTGCGCCCACACCTCCTCCCTCACCACCATCCAAGGCCCCAAAGGAGACTTCCACATCCATCAAAGTTTCACCTGCACATCCACCAATATCATTTATTGTATCCATTGCTCCCAATGCGGTCTCCTCTACTCTAGGGAGACTGGACATCTCCTCACAGAGCACTTCAGGAAAATTTCCGGGACACCCGCACTAATCAACCCCACCGCCCCATGACCCAACATTTCAACTCCCCCTCCCACTCTGCTGAGGGTATGCAGTTCCTGAGCCTCCTCCACCATCGCTCCCTCACCACCCAACGCCTGGAGGAAGAACGCCTCATCTTCCGCCTTGGAAACTTCAACCCCAGGGCACCAATGTGGACTTCACCAGTCTCCTCATTTCCCCTCACCCATCCTTACCCCAGTTCCAACCTTCCAGCTCAGCACTGTCCTCATGACCTGTCCTACCTGCCAATCTCCCTTCCCTCTATCCACTCCACCCTTCCCTCTGACCTATCACCTCCATCCCCGCCCCCATTCACCTATTGTACTCTTTGCTACCTTCTCCTCCATCATATTCATTTATCTCTATTAGCACCAACACTTCAACTTGTTCTGAAAGCTTTGTGCATGAAGATACACAGCCTTTAAGTTTGTTTCTTTTTTATTGAATTTCCCTAAACTTCTTTGGTTCCTTAGTATAAAATTACACTCGCATATTCTGTCCTTTCCTTTTATTTTCTGGTAACAATCAGTCCCATTACTAATCTGCAATCCTACCTTCTCCTTTATCTTTGTTATAATTTTTCATGCTACTGAAACCACACCCCTCTCCCCCAAAACTAGTTGATTTAAAGTCCTACCTATAGCCCTAGTTATGTAATTTGTCTGAGCATGATTCAGATGGAGTCCATCCCATAAACATACCTTCCTTCCCCAGTACTGGTGCCAATGCCGCATGAAGTCAAACCTGTTCCTCCCCAATCTCTGAACCACACACTTACCTCTTTACTCTTGTTGACCCTTTACCAATTAACTCATTGCTCAGGTAGCAATCTGGAGAGTATTACATTTCTAGTTTTGCTTTATAATTTGACCCCTAATTGTTCCTATTCCCTCAGTGGAACGTTTCTCCTTATTCTACCTATATTGTTGGTACCTATATGGACAACGGCAATTGGATCTTTCCATTCCCAATCTGAGTTCCTCTGCTGCCCTGATGAGATTTTCTGAACCTGGATACTGGCAGGCTACACAGCCTTTGGAACTCTCAACCCTGGCTACACAGAACAGTGCCTATTTCCCCCAACAGACCTTGCTCTCACCTACACAGAGGGCAAGAATCTCAAACTTGTTCAACAAGCTCAAGGGTTGAAATTCCTTCAGCACTCTATCCTGGAACTCTCTATCTGTCGCTCTGGTATTCACACCCTCCTATCCCTGGCCACTAACTTGATTTGATTTATTACTGTCATGTGTACTGAGATACAGTGAAAAGTCTTATCTGCTTTACAGGCAGATTGTACTATACAAGTATGTCAGGGTACAAAACAGAATGCAGGATATGGTGTACAGGTGTCTAGAAAGTGCAGAGAGAGATCAACGCTAAAATTTAAGAAACCTATTCAAAAGTCTGCTAACACTGGGGAAGAAGCTTTCTTGAATCTATTCATATGTGTATTCAAACTTTTATATCTCTCGCCCAATGGAAGAGGGGGGAAGAGAGTATAACTGGGCTGGGAGGAGTCTTTGATTATGTGGCTGCTTTCCCTATGCAGCATGAAGTATAGATGGAGTAAATGGATGGAAGGCTGATTTGCATGATGGAGTGTGCAGTGTTCACAATTCTCTGCAGTTTCTTGCTATCTTGGAAAAGCAGTTGCCGTACTGCATTGTGACGCATCCAGGCAGAATGCTTTTTGTGGTGCAGCTATAAAAAAATTGTAAGCATCTTTATTGGTATGCCAAATTTCCTTAGCCTTCTGAGGAGGTAATGATATTGCTGTGCTTTTTGACTGTGGTGTCAAAGTAGGTGGACCAGAACTGATTGTGGTGCTCATCACTTCCAGGAACTTGATGTTGTTGCCAACTCCACCTCAGCACCATTGACGTGTGCCCTCTACTCTGCTTCCTGAAGTCAATGACCACCTCCTTCATTTTAATGATGTTGGTGGAGAGATTGTTGTCTTTATATAATGCTGCTAAGCACTCAATCTCCTTCCTGTATTCTGTCTCATTGTCAATTGAGATATGACCTACAACAATGTAATCAGCAAATTTGTAAATGGAGTTGTTGTGGCATTTGGCTGCACAGTCGCATAATGGGTAAGAGTGGGGGCTGGGTACACAGCCCTGTGGGATACCAGAGTTGAGAGTTATCGTGGAGGTGTTGGCACCCATCTTTACTGACTGAAGTTTTTAGTCAGGGAGTCAAGAATCCAATTGCAGAATGGGAAACAGAGATCTAGGTCACAGAGTGTGGGAGTGAGTTTATGGGGCTAAAGGCAGAAGGTAGTTAGTAGGAGCCCGATGTAGATATCCTTATGGTCTAGATGTTCAAGTGATGAGTGTAGGGCCTCTGCCATGGACCTGTTGTGCTGGTAGGCAAATTACAAGGGATCAAGACAATCTGGGAGGCTGTAGTTGATGTGAGCCATGACCAACTTCTCCAAGTTTTTCATAATTATGGGATGTCAGAGCCGCTGGGCAGTAGTCCTTAAGGCACTTTGCATGGTTATTCTTTGACACCAGGATGACGATGTTGTTCTTGAAGCAAATGGGGACTTCAGATTATAGTAAGGAGAGGATAAAGATGTCTGCAAATACTCCCGCAAACACGTCCATGCAAAATCTGCATGTACAGCTGGGGATTCCAATACAGTCAGTCACTTTCCATTGGTTCACCCTTAAAGTGACTGATCTAACGTTTGCAGCAATGATTGAGAGCACAGGAGCATTCAAGGATGTTGGGATAGGTGACATTGTGTCACTGGCCTTCTTTTCAAAGCAAGCATAAAATGCATTGAGTTCATCAGGTAGGGATGTACTGTTGCCTGTGATTTTGTTCAACTTCACTTTATAGTTTGTTATGCCACAAATTTACCACAAAAGAAGCTTAGTTTGGTATTGCCTCTTGGCCTGATGGCTTTGCAAAGGTCAGTCTTGGGTTTCTTGTATAGGTTAGGGTCGTCCAACTTGAACACCTTAGATCTCGACTTCAATATGGAGTGGATCTCCTGGTTCATCCGTGGTTTCTATTTATATACTGAATAATGAAGTCTGTAAAGTTAGTGGCATACTTGTTTAGGCTGGTTGCTGAGTTCTTGAATATGGATCAGTCTACCAGCTATAAACAGTCCCATAGAAGCCCTTCTGTTTCCTCAGACCAACACTGCACTACTTTCTGCACTGGGATCTAATGTTTCAATTTCTGGTTGTGAAATGGGAGCCACTGACCAAATTTGAGGTACTTAATCTAAGGGCAGAGACTGCCTCCTGGAGCAGTGTCTAGGGTAACTCTCCCCCTCCCTGATGTGTCAGTGTTTGAAATTCAGAATCCACCTCATCAATTCTGAGCTGGAGTTCCTCAAATAACCAACACTTGCTAGAGATGTGGTCATGATGAACCATATTGGAGTTCACTGGCTCCTGCATCATTTAGTTACAAGACATCACATGGCCCTGCATTAATTTCCTTACATCTAAATATGTTTTTAAATAGAATTCATACTGGTATTTTTGTTTATAATGTTATAGAGTTGAAGGCGTGCACTGTATCCTTAAGAAAGAGTGAATGCAGGGACTTGTCATGTGACCGACTGCAGGCACAAAGTGTATTGGACAATTTGAAGTTGTAATATTTTGCTGTAACATAGATATTAACTAGTAAATTTGAACAGCAGTTTGAATTGAGCCAATCTGTTTAAATTATGCCACAAGACACTAAAACCCAATCGATATTGAATTTTACTGTTTTGACAACATCAAACCAATGAGACAATCTGATGCTTTGGGGTATAAAAAGTTAACTAGAGGAAGAGCACCATTTGCCAGTTGAATGACTGCCTACAACTCTTCTCTCTGAAAGGTACCTTTTTCATATGAAACATCTTTGCAGTAGAAGACAGAAGACGACCCAAGGAGATCTATAGACAGAGGAAGATCGACACCGGAAATGACTACTGGTTTTGAAAAAATGATTTGCTGTAAAATTTATAGGGGATTAATCGGATCAGTATATTGTTATAGCGTGGGAGGTTGATAACTTTTTTTAAGAGAAAGAAGGCTTACAGTTGCAGATAGTTGTTGTTTAATGTTCTCTTTTGGAGTTAAAGAATAACGTTGTTATTTTTTCCTTTAAATAATGGAATTTGGGTAGTTCTCTGTCACTCATACTTTAACAGATTATGAGGTGAGTGTGTGTTTAGTTTAATTAGCAGAAGGGCTACAACCCCATGTTGTAACAGTTATCTGTAAATATTTATCCTATTTACCTTCAATCTGAGAATTATCTATAATAAATAGTAAAATTAGTAGCTATTACTGACCAATGAACTTACAGTGATGCCATTCTTTATTTTGTATTTGAACCCCAACTCTGGACTTCCATGTATCCTGTTAAAAAGACCTTACAATCTAGGAACCAAAAAAGCAAGCAAAAAGCACATCTTCCCCCCCTTGCAGTGAATTCCCTCACTGCTCCAAAATCCCCAAATTCATATACTTTGGCAGTGTCTCACTTCAGCTATGATCTCTCCTTCCTACAAAGCTTAACTGAAGGTCAGAGTGAGGATGTTTTCTGATGATTGTACAATGTTCAGCATCATTTGTCACTCCTCAGGTACTGAAGAAGTCCATGTCTAAATGCAGCAAGACCTGCACAAATTCAGGCTTGGGCTGACAAGTAGCAGCAAACGTTCATACCACACCAGTTTCAGGCAATAACCATCTCTCATAAGAAACAATCTAACAATTGTCCTTTGACATTCAAAGGTGTTACCATGTTACCATCACTGAATCCTCCACTATCAACATTCTGGTGCTTATCATTGACCAGAATCTTAATTGAACTGGATCAGCAATATATAAATGCTGTGGCTACAAGAACAGGTCAGAGGCAAGGAATCCTGCAGCGAATAACACACCTTCTGACTCGAAAGTACCTGTGCACCATCTACAAGGCATGTGTCAGGACTGTGATAGAATATTCCCCACTTGCCCAGAGGGGGCAGTTCCACCAACATTCAAGAAGCTTGACACCATCCAAGACAAAGCTTGATTGGCACCACATCCACCACCTGATTCCCGAAGAAGGGCTTATGCCCGAAACGTCGAATCTCCTGTTCCTTGGATGCTGCCTGACCTGCTGCGCTTTTCCAGCAACACATATTCAGACCACATCCACCACCTTTAACTTTCACCCCTTCCACCACCAAGGCACAGTAGCTGCAGCGTGTACCATCTAAAAGATGCGCTGCAGAAATTTACCAAGGCTCCTTAGTCAACACATTCCAAACACATGACCATAGAACATAGAACATAGAACATAGAACAATACAGCACAGAACTGGCCCTTCGGCCCACGATATTGTGCCGAACATCTATCCTAGATTAAGCACCCATCCATGTACCTATCCAATTGCCGCTTAAAGGTCGCCAATGATTCTGAGTCTACCACTCCCACGGGCAGCGCATTCCATGCCCCCACCACTCTCTGGGTAAAGAACCCACCCCTGACATCTCCCCTATACCTTCCACCCTTCACCTTAAATTTATGTCCCCTTGTAACACTCTGTTGTACCCGGGGAAAAAGTTTCTGACTGTCTACTCTATCTATTCCTCTGATCATCTTATAAACCTCTATCAAGTCACCCCTCATCCTTCGCCATTCCAACAAGAAAAGGCCGAGAACTCTCAACCTATCCTCGTACGACCTATTCTCCATTCCAGGCAACATCCTGGTAAATCTTCTCTGCACCCTCTCCAAAGCTTCACATCTTTCCTAAAGTGAGGCGACCAGAACTGCACACAGTACTCCAAATGTGACCTAACCAAAGTCCTGTACAGCTGCTACATCACTTCACGACTCTTGAATTCAATCCCTCCCGCTAATGAACGCTAATACACCATAGGCCTTCTTACAAGCTCTATCCACCTGAGTGGCAATTTTCAAAGATAACAGTGGAACAACATGGGATCACTAACACCTGCAATTTCCCCTTCACACCACTCACCAACCTGACTCGGAAAAATATCAATGTTCCTTTAGTGTTACTAGGGCAAAACCCAAGAACACCCTCCCTAAGGGCATTGTGGGTATATTTGCACCTAATGGACTGCAGCAGAGGCACCTCACTACCTTTTCAATGGCAACTGGACATGGACATTAAATGTTGGCCCGACTCATAGCCCAGGAATGAATAAAGGGGCACTCCCGAAACTAAACCGCTGTGAAACTGCTGTGGAACTGAGAAAAATTCTAGGTAGCTTTATTCAGCTTAGTGTACACGAGCCTGAATATAGGCTGCAATCTTCATTAAAACAGTTAGCTGATTCCTAACCATATTAGGGAATATACAAAAGACCATGAGGCCACCAGATTGTCATAAAAATCCAACTGACTTAACCAGCTTTCTTTAGAAAAGGCAATCTGCCATTCATTTCTGGTCTAGCCTACATGTAACTCCAGTCTTACACCAACGTGGTTGCCTATTAGGAGGAGAAAATGAGAACTGAAGACCCTAGAGATCAGAGTCAAGAATGTGGTGCTGGAAAAGCACAGCCGGTCAGGCAGTATCCGAGGAACAAAAGAATCGATGTTTTGAGCATAAGCCCTTCATCAGGAATTAGGCTTATGGGCCAGAGTGACTGAGAGATCACATTAACCTCACACTCGCATGCTGTATGTGCTGGAAAACCAGTTCATGGGAAATCACCCTCCTCCTGAGATTAAATAATGATTTGAAAAAACAAAATTCTTTATGTAGCCCCAGGATGTGTAAGCTGGTTTTGGGACTGTCATGGTTAATAGTGTTGTTTTGCTGTACATGGATTGATAATGCATGTCACTTCCCCTAGTTGAGTCAAATTATTGCTTACGTTGGCAAATGATCTGAATGCTAAAATGCTGTTTGATCAAACAATGCCATAACATTCAAAGGAGCTACATTGACTGAGTTAGGCTGAGTCAACACTGTGATTCTGTTTGATGCACTGAGGATAATTGGGCTGTTTACTGGATAGATTGCTCCTGTTCACTTGAACCAAGCTGGCCTCGTAAACAGCTTATTTACTCCCTGGCTGCCTATTCATTACCATATTCATATTACAACATCTTTATCTCATGTCCCTGAATGGACCATATACATTCCGAGAGGTCTCACTGGGTTTCACTCAGTATTTTAACATCAATAAGTTTTACTGGCCAAATAGATCAAAACACCCGAGAGCCTTGCTTAGCTCATCCTGAAACCATTTCAGTTGACTTGTGTTAGCAAGGTAGTTTCTGTTTTTATGAGAAAGACTCTCTTTTATTCTTCAGGAATTGTTTTATAGTGCTCCAGTTGTAGTTCAGTGCAGCACAGAGGACATTCACCAGGATGTTACCTGCACTGGAGCATTTCAGCTATGAAGAGAGACTAGGTCAGCTGGAGCTGTTTTCCTTAGAAAAGAAATGGCTGAGAGGGGACTTGATTCAGCTGTGCAACATTCTGAGGGGCGTATGCAGGGTATACAGGAAAAAAGAAATCCCCTTCATCAATAAGCAGAAGGTATAGATTTAAGGGAAGGAGAAGGAAATTTAGAGAGGATTTGAGAATAATTATTTTCACCCAGTGGGTGCTGGTTATCTGGAACTCACTGCCTATTATAATGGTAGAGGCAGGAAACATTGCAACATTTAAAAACTATTTAAACGAATACTTGAAACATGATAGCAATACAAGGCTTTGGGCTAAGTGCTGGGAAATGGAGTTCAAGTAGATTAGTGTTTGATAACCAACATAGATATGATGGGCTGAAGGACCTCTTTCACTGCTGTAAACTTCAATGATGATGAATAGGTGATGGAAATGCTGGCCCTGGACCAGACACAGGGATAATTCACAAGAGTGTCTTGCAGTTTTTTTCTGTTCCTGCCTGGGTCAGCTTCAATACGCCCCCTTCTCACCAGACTCACTCAAGGTTGAACACCTCACTATGGGAGCTACATATGTCACAGAGGAGGCCATTCAGCTCATCCTGTCTGTGCTGGTTCTTTGAAAGAACTGTTCAATTAGTCCCCAGTCCCCATCCTCTTTCCACAGATGCCAGTATTACTTTTCCCTTTTCAAATATTTCCACAATTCTCTTTGGAATTTGCAACAAGTCAGCATCACTATGAAGCAGAAACAAGAATAGAAACTGCTGGGAGAGCTCTGACAGCATCTGTAGAGAGAAAACAGAATTAACATTTTGGCTCCAGTGACCCTTTTTCACAACTGATTGTAGCTCGGAGAAGGTTGGTACATATGCTGAAGATGGGGTGGGGTTAGAGGTAGGAGTAAACAATAATTGGAAATTAAGCCAAGAGAGAGAGAAAAAACAGTTAGACAAAGGAGTGGATGAAGGTCAGCTTGAGGGAATGAATGGGGACCATTAGTGGCTGACAATGGGAATGGTTGTGCTAGCAAATCATGTGATGACAAGGCCTGCGATGTGGCGATTGGGGTAAGGATGTGGGAGAAGGAGTTCAAGCTCTAAAATTATTGAACCTGATACTGAGTCACAAAAGCTGAAGGGTTCCCAGGCTGAAAATGAGATACTGTTCTTCCGGCTTGCACTGAACTTTGCTGAACTACAGCAGCAAGCCTGAGACAGATGTTAGCCAGGGATCATGGTGGTGTGTAGAAGTGGCAGGCAACAGAAAGTTCAGGCCATTTGTGCGACAGATTGTAGGTATTCTGCAAAGCAGTCACCCAGTCTATGCTTTGTCTTTCCAATGTAGAGGACATGATTTGGAGATGCCGGTGTTGGACTCGGGTGTACAAAGTTAAAAATCACACAACACCAGGTTATACTCCAACAGGTTTAATTGGAAGCACACGAGCTTTCGGAGTGCCGCTCCTTCAAATGTAGAGGAGACCATGTTGTGAGCAGCAAAAACAGTAGGCTAGATTGCATAAAATACAGGTAATTTGCTGCTTCACCTAGAAGGTATGTCTGGGGCCTTGGGTAGTGATGAGGGAGGAAGTACATGTGCAGGGGAAGTTGTCATGGGAGTGTGGGCAGATGTTGAAAATGGACCAGGATATCCTGAAGTGAATGGTCCCTGTGTAATGCTGACAAGGGAGGGGAGGGGAATGCATGTCTAGTGATGGCATCCTGCTGGAGGTGGCAGAAATGGCAGCAAATGATTCTTTGGCCCAAACTGGTCCATGCCAACCAAAATCTCTATCCATGCTAACCCCATTTCCCTGCACTTGGCCCACATCCTTCTAAACCTTTCCTATCCAAATGTATTTGTCCAAATGCCTTTTAAATGTTGTTAATGTACCTGCCTCAACCGCTTCAGCTGCAATTCATTCTATTTGCGTACCACCCTCTGTGTAAAAAAAGGTAGCCCCTCAGTTGCCCTTTTATTCTTTTCCCTCTAACCTTAAACTCATGCCGTCTAGTCTTTGATTCCTCAACCCTGAGTGCATTCACCCAACCATGCTTTTTATGATCTTATAAACTTCTATAAGATTCCACTCCCCCCACCTCAGTCTGCTACGCTGTAAAGAAAGTCCTAGCATGTCCGATCTCTCTCTTTAACTCAAACCATTCAGTCCTGGAAACATCCTTTTAAATTTCTTCTGCACTCTTTCCAGTTTAATAACATCCTTCCTACAACTAGGTGACCAAAATGAACACAATACTCCAAGTGTGGCCTCACCAATGTCCTGTATAACTGCAACATAACTTCCAAATTTCTATACTCAATGCCCTGACTGATAAAGGCCAGTGTGCCAAAAACGTCCTTCACTGCCCTGTCTACCTGTGACTACACGTTCAGAGAACCATGCACCTGAACTCCAAGATCTCTCTGTTCCACTACACTCTTTAAGGCCCAACCATTCACCATGAAACTTCTACCTTCATTCGACTTTCCAAAATGCCAGACTTCACACTTGTCTATATTAAACTCCATTTGCCCTTTCTCGGCCCACTTCCCCAGCTGATCAAGGTCCTGCTGCAATTTCTGACAGCCCTCCTCACTGTCCATGATACCACCTATTTTAGAGTCATCTGCACTTACTAATCATGCTTTGTACATTCTCATCCAAATCATTGATGTTGATAACAAACAGCAATGGGCCCAGCATGACCCCTGATCTAACCTTCCAGAGCAGCCTACCATGTGGAACCTTCGCAAAAGCCTTACTGAAATCCATGTAGACTACATCTACCACTCTGCCCTCATCAATTTTCCTGATCACTTCATCAAAGAACTTGAACAAATTTGTAAGGCATGATCTCCCATGCCCAAAGCCATGCTGACTACTCCTAATCAAACCCTGTCTTTCCAAATGCATGTATATCTTATCTCTCAGAATCTTCTCAAGTAATTTACCCACCACAGATGTTAAGCTCACTGGTGTGATGATGCTGCTCCTTTAACAAGGTTAGGGTGTCCTTGTTTTTTCCTTCAGGAGTTCGTAAAGACACAGACTCAGAAATGTCTGGGGTTGATTTACTTGAGAATACTGTCAAGTTTTTTTTAAAAGACACCTGTACAATGAAAGGGGAGTGGCTAGTTCTCCCAGCTCAGGTTAACTCTGGTTTGGTTAGGTTTGGTTTTTAGCAGTCTGGTTGTTCACTGAAAACAATCAGTTCAGTGTGAGGCTGTTGATCCAAGAAACAGCTGCATGGAAAAAAGGTGTTCCACACTGAATCCCCCTGCCATCTCTCTCTCTCTCTCTCTCTCTCTCCCCTGTAAGACCTGTGTTTGATTTTACCTTTTTTGCCAAGGGGTGTTTATGGCTTTTGTTGCAAGTATTTGAAACAGCATAATTAAGTTGGGATAATCTGTTAGGTTTTCGGATAGGTTAGGTTATTCTATATTCTGTTTTCTTTTGTTTCTGTTTCACTCAGTAATATTGCAAATAAATTCTGTTTTAGAAAAACAACAGTACAGCACAGTACAGGCCTTTTGGCCCAGGATGTTTTGCCAGCGTTCTATCTTATTGTAAGATGAGTTTGTTTAAAACAAAGTGGTCGGGCCAGCTGCCACAATCCTGGAATATCCACTCAACACCTGCTTAAAACAATGAGCAAAGTTAGGGTCTGGGGTACTTCTTGAAATGTTTGGAGGGAAGTCTAGCCTGATCCATAACACTGGCCTATTGTTCCCAGGCTTTTCTCTGCAGCCCTTTTTGAATAAGAGCATAACATTCGCTACCCTCCTGGTGTGGATGAGGCCACAGACTCCAGCAAAGATGAGCAAACTGTCAACAGCATTGTGTCACAGAGCACCATTCAAGTGGCAGAAGAAAAGAGAAATGTGACAGTAACACGGAACAGATTGTTAGAGAAATAAATATTGTTTTCTGCAGCAAAGACAGAGTGCCAAAGGTTGTATTGTATCCCTTCTAGGCTGGAGGGGAGCTTGGAGTGGGAGGGGAAGGATTCAGCCATTGTAGTCTGCATAGGCAACAATGACATAGGTAGGACCAGGTAAGTGGTTTTGCTGGGGGATTATAATCATCTTGGGGCAAAATTAAAAAGGTAGAACCACAAAGGTAATAATTACTACTTTACTGCCTGAGCCAGGTGCAAAAAGGTGTAAGGTTAATAACATTAGAGGTAAGAGTGGGGCTTAAAAATTGTTTTTGGAGAAATGGGTTCAATTCAAACGGCAGTGGCACCAGTACTGGAGAAAAAGAAGCATTCTGTCATTACATAGGAGGTGACAGCCTAGTGGTATGATCACTGGACTGCTAATCCAGAGACCCAGATAATGTTCTGAGGACCTGGATTTGAATCCTGGGTTTGGGTTGTTAAATTATGTATTATACCCTTTGGGGATGCAAATGGGGAATTAATCATTGGGAGCAGGGAAATGACAAATAATTTAACCAATAGTTTGCATCTGTCTTCGTTGTAGAGGACATTATAAACATCGCATAGGTATCAGAAAAGCAAATGGATAATGGCCAGAAAAGTTATGTCACAGTCTCTATCAAGGGGGGCTAAACATTTGACAAAATAATGAGACTGAAGGTAGACAAGTTGCCAGGACTTGATGGCCTATATTTAAGAAGTCACTGCAGAGATACTGGAGGCAATGGTTGAAATATTCTAAAACCTGCTGGATTTCAGGAAGGCTCCAACAGACTATGCTAGCTAATGTGACATTCTATTTAAGAAGGAAAGGAAATAAAAAGAAAGTAAATTCACATCAGTTAGCTGAACATTTGTAATTGAAGAAAAAGAGTCCATGTCTAAGGAATAAATAGCAGGACAACTAGAAAAACTTATCGTAATCAAACAAAGTCAAGTTTTTATAAAAGGAAATTCACATTTGGCAAATTTGCTAGGGTTCTTTGAGCCTATAACGAGCAGAGTTGATAAAGGGAAACAAGTAGATGTACTGTATTTGGATTTACAGAAGGTATATGATAAGGTGCCACATAAAAAGTTATTGCAGATGTTAGGAGCTCACTGTATTGGGTGTAATGTAATAGCATGAGAATTGGTTAACACACAGAAGACTGTTAGTTTTTGGTCTATTAGTCAGAATTGGTTGGTCTTTGAATGATTGCTTCTATATAAAAATAGGTGGGAGGATATAAGGAATCTCCTACAGCAGAGAGATAAGTTGTAAGTGTGCAAAATCTCAGCAACTGTAGTCAAATGTAGGGAAGTGTGAGGTCATACACTTTGGTAGGAAGACTCAAATAACAGACCACTATTTAAATGAAGACACTCCAAAGAAATGCAGCTTCTCGCTGTCCTTCACATTCCTCAGTCAATTAGACAGAGCATAAGATGGACTACTTATTGGACCTTGTTCTCTAGATGCACCTCATTGTTTGACACAATTTTTTAAAAATTAGCATCTTCTTCAACTAATGTCATGTCACATGAGTCTGCCTTGGATCTTCAGACTTTCTAACTAAATCAATGGGCAGAGCTTAGTGCTAGTATTGTGGGTTCAGTCCACTGGTTTGAGAATCGATGAGAAATACATGCTTCTGTCCTGGGGGTACCTGTTGAAATTTAAATTCAGATCTATGGGCAGTGTCAGCCTTGCAGGGGACTGATGCCTGGGTCATACAGAAATCCCATCCCCAAGACTGGCTAACCTAGCAAATGCCAGCTATTCTAAAATGTGTTGTACAATGCCAGCAGTGTGCCACCAGGAACTATTACTGTGCTTCAAATTCACACAGGCCTTCACCACCCACTATGGCTGGATCCTTGTAGGTAGTGAGGGTGGACTAGGGTGTTGAGGGAGGGGGTCTGTGTGCGGGCTGCAGAGATGTGAGGCAGGTTGGGAGCATTGTAAAGGCAAGGATGGGGACAGGAAGCATCTTTCGGGGTGCAGTGCCACCCTTCCTGATGCTGGGACTGTCAGAATCACAGAATATTAAAACCGGCATAAGGGGGAAACCATCTTGCCTGCACCGATATATTAAACAAGCATTATTACTTAATGTCAATCTCACGTTTTGTTCCCATACCCTTGAATACTAACTTTATCCAGAGACACCCTCTTAAATGTCTCAAACAGGCAGTGAGTGCATTTGAAGAATGAGCCTCTGGCCCATGGAGCCATTGGCAAATTGAGCAAATGTTAGTTTTCCGGAAACAGGAAAAAGAGACTCATATCAGTGTGGGAGAACAGTCCCTAAACTCCAGTATTCTCAACAATGGTGTGCTCTGAGTGCCTCCATTAATCCACTAATTAGCTTGTGGTCATGTTCCCTGTATCTGTCCGTTCCCACCTGACAAAATAGCAGATGGTTTTCCAGCTGGTGGGAATGATCCGCCCAATCTCCCTGACCCAGCGTCACCAGCTACGTGGAACCACTCCAAGGTCCATCATTCCAAATGATTATCTGTCAGTCCTGACAATATGAAGCTTGGAGGTGGGGGTGTGGGGGAGCATCTTCAGGTGCATTGATAGGGTCCCTACTTGTGTGCAAAAAAAGTGTGGCTTGACAGATTGATTTAAAACCAATGAAAGCTCAACACTTTGTCTTAGATCCTCTTCTCAGTGCAGTCTCAGCCTACAACACTCTTTCTAATACATCAGCCTTGCACTGAGTGCTCAACATCCATCTGATTACTATCAATAAAAATATACTTCTCCATTACATGCAACATTCTGCCTATAATTTCTACCTTGTTAAATGAGAAAAAATAACAACAGACATTACTTGCTTGGCTAAGCTTACATTACCCTGTTCAATTACATAAACATCCCATTGTGAAATATGTTCTGTGTTTAACAATGAGTGGAGCTGCTTACACAGCTCTCCCCATTCCCGTACCTTTAGCTCAGGCATGTTTGTTATGAGTTGAATTGGAATTTTGACATCTGGCTCGTTCGTATAGTCCATTGGCACTATGTGTGGGGCCATCTCGTGGTATCTACCATGCAACCTGCAGAGAAACCAAAGGCAAGCTTAGAGAACCTTGACCATGTCTGTGTTCATTTGCAATTTGGCTCAGAGGCCTTGCCTGATTTCATTCACAGTACATCTTGTTCCGCGCTCTATAACCACTGAAGCTGGCATTGTTCTGCAGGGTCTTTAATCTTATTTTTCTTCTATAACTGAGCCTCAGGACAGGGCAGGTGTCAACAAAGTAAATCAGAATCTTTAGGGAAGTGTTTTTACATCTCCAAGTGCTTGTACTGACTTTTATTACATTTCCATGTTTACACTCAGCCCCTTTACCACATTGCACATGTCACTGAAATGTTTGATATGTAGACATTTGTCTCACTTTCAAGTGAATTTGTTTACACCTCTGTTCATGGTTGATCAAATTTAAAGGGATACTTCTGCAGTGAGCTTTTGAAGCATCTCAGTTGGGTGTGATCTCATTGTCCAGGAACTGAGGCATCACAAGACCACCTACCAGGGTGCTGTACATGGCTCTGAGAGGGTTAAAACCCAATTGAGTGCAATGTGCACCACTATACACAAGGACTAGAAGACAGATGTAAGGTTTGATTGCTCTCAACAATCTACAATAATACAAATTATATTCAAGTGGCAAAGCAATAAATAGCATTATCATTTACTAAACAAACACTTCTAAGAGTCAAGATATGAATATTGCTGAGAAAGAATACATTTAATGAAGCTTTTTCTTGCACTTATCAGGACAATTCACAAGAATACCATGGTGAAGGGAAACAACATTTCCATATTGAATGAGAAGGGACTACTGATTGGTTGGCAAGTGGTCTCTGATTGTTCTCCATGGCAATGTCACAACCAAGAGCATGTACATCAACTCAATAAAATAGTTGATAGCTATTTTCTGATTCCTTCCTCAATGCCCTGGGCAATCAGAGTCAACCTGCCTGCCTAAACTGAAACAAAACTTGGCACTCAACTGCCAGTCATCACCTAACAGGTACACTCTCCATGGCAATACCTCTACAAATCAGAATCCAATTACCAAACACTTAATGCACACTTCCCATTCAGAGTAAATGGTTTTCCCCCTTCATCT
Source organism: Hemiscyllium ocellatum (assembly GCF_020745735.1). Lineage (NCBI taxonomy): Eukaryota > Metazoa > Chordata > Chondrichthyes > Orectolobiformes > Hemiscylliidae > Hemiscyllium > Hemiscyllium ocellatum. The sequence goes on from NC_083442.1 coordinate 10,383,778, forward strand.
CAGTATGTCTTGTGAAGTGTCCTGATGACAGGGTAGCTAGCCAATTGGATACAAAATTGACTTAAGGATAGGAGACAGAGGGTGGTGGTGGAGGGTTGTTTTTGTTCTGGGGGCCTATGACCAGTATTGTGCTGAAAAGATCAGAGTTGGGTCCACTGCTTTTTATCATTTACATAAATGATTTGCAATTGAATATAAGTGGTATGATCAATAAGTTAACAGATTACACCAAAATTGATGGTGTAGTGGAAAGTGAAGAAGGTTATCTCAGAACAACGGAACCTTGATCAGATGGGTCCATGGCAGGTGGAGTTTAATTTAGATAAAAGTAAGGTATTGCATTTTGAGAAGCCAAATCTGAGCAGGATTTATACTGTTAATGGTAGGGCCCTGGGAGTGTTGCCAAACAAAGAGACTGAGGGGTGCAGGTGCATAGTTCCTTGAAAGTGGAGTTGCAGGTTGACAGAATAGAGACAGAATAGAGACAGAATGTCAGACAGGCTTTCAGGGAGCTAGGTTGGAAGCTCAGAGTTAGAACAAACAGAGTTGTAGTCTCTGGTTTGTTACCCGTGCCACGTGATAGAGAGTCGAGGAATAGGGAGAGAGAGCAGTTAAATGTGTGGCTACAGGGATGGTGCAGGAGGGAGGGATTCCGGTTTCTGGACAACTGGGGTCCTTTCTGGGGAAGGTGGGACCTCTATAAAAAGGATGGGCTACACCTGAACCTGAGGGGCACCAGTGTCCTTGGGGGGAGGTTTGCTAGTGCTCTTTGGGAGGGTTTAAACTAACTCCGCGGGGGCATGGGAACCAGGACTGTAGCTTTAGGGTACAGGACCTTGAGTGTAGGGAGGTTAGGAATAATGCAGCGATCTCTAAGGAGGGTGCCTGTAACCAGAAAGGTGGATTGAAGTGTGTATACTTCAATGCCAGAAGTATAAGGAATAAGGTAGGTGAACTTGCAGCGTGGGTTGGTACCTGGGACTTCGATGTTGTGGCCATTACAGAGACGTGGGTAGAACAGAGACAAGAATGGCTGTTGCACGTTCCAGGGTTCAAATGTTTTAGTAGGATCAGACATGGGGGTAAAAAAGGGGGAGGCGTGGCATTACTTGTCAAAGACAGTATCACAGCAGTGGAATGGACGATGGAAGAGGACTTGCCATCTGAGGTAGTTTGGGCTGAGGTTAGAAATAGGAAAGGTGAGGTCACCCTGTTAGGTGTTTTCTACAGGCCTCCTAATAGTCCGAGAGAAGTAGAGGATAATATTGCGAGGATGATTCAGGAAAAGAGTGAAGGTAGCAGGGTGGTTGTTATGGGGGACTTTAACTTCCCAGATATTGACTGGGAGAGCTATAGCTCGAGTTCATTAGATGGGTCGGTGTTTGTACAATGTGTGCAGGAGGGTTTCCTGACACAATATGTCGACAGGCCAACAAGAGGGGAGGCTATATTGGATTTGGTTCTAGGTAATGAACCAGGCCAGGTGTTAGACTTGGAGGTAGGTGAGCACTTCGGGGACAGTGACCACAACTCGGTGACTTTTACTTTAGTGATGGAGAGGGATAATCGTGCGCCGCAGGGCAAGAGCTATAGCTGGGGGCAGGGAAATTATGATGCAGTGAGGCATGACTTAGGTTGTGTGGATTGGAAAAACAGGCTTCAAGAGAAGAACACTAATGAGATGTGGGGATTGTTCAAGGAGCAGCTACTGCGTGTCCTCGATAGGTATGTACCAGTCAGGCATGGTGTAAAGGGCCTTGTGAGGCAGCCGTGGTTTAGTAAGGAATTGGAGTCCCTTGTGAAAGGGAAGAAGGCGGCATATGTAAAGATGAGGCGTGAAGGTTCAGTAGGGGCGATTGAGAGTTATAAGGTAGCCAGGAAGGAGCTAAAGAGGAAGCTAAGAGAAGCGAGAAGGGGACATGAAAAGTCTTTAGCTGGTAGGATTAGGGAAAACCCAAAGGCTTTCTATAGGTATGTCAAGAATAAAAGGATGACTAGGGTAGGTATCGGTCCAGTCAAGGATAGTAGTGGGAAGTTGTGTGTGGAGGCGGAGGAGATTGGAGAGACATTAAATCAGTACTTTTCATCAGTATTCACTCAGGAACAGGACACTGTTGCTGATGTGAATATGGAATCACAAATAATTAGAATGGATGCCCTGGAAATATGCAGGGAAGAGGTTTTGGGAATATTGGAAAGGATGAATATAGATAAGTCTCCTGGGCCTGATGGCATTTACCCCAGGATCCTATGGGAAGCTAGGGAGGAGATAGCAGAGCCATTGGCCTGGATTTTTATGTCGTCATTGTCAACGGGAATAGTACCAGAGGACTGGAGGATAGCGAATGTGGTCCCATTGTTCAAGAAAGGGAGTAGGGATAGCCCTAGTAACTATAGGCCAGTGAGTCTGACTTCAGTGGTGGGCAAAGTCTTAGAGAGAATGGTAAGGGATAAGATTTATGAACATCTGGGTAGGAATAACGTGATCAGGGATAGCCAGCATGGTTTTGTGAAGGGCAGGTCGTGCCTCACAAACCTTATTGAGTTCTTTGAGAAGGTGACTATGGAAGTGGATGAGGGTAAAGCAGTAGATGTTGTGTATATGGATTTTAGTAAGGCGTTCGATAAGGTTCCCCATGGTAGGCTAATGCTAAAACTTCGGAGGTATGGCATTGAGGATACATTAGGGGTTTGGATTAGGAATTGGCTGGCTGGAAGGAGACAGAGGGTAGTAGTTGATGGATTATGTTCATCTTGGAGCGCAGTTACTAGCGGTGTACCACAAGGATCTGTTTTGGGACCATTGCTTTTTGTTATCTTTATAAATGATCTAGAGGAAGGACTTGAAAGCTGGGTAAGCAAGTTTGCGGATGACACAAAAGTCGGTGGAGTTGTGGATAGTGAGGAAGGAAGTGGTAGGTTACAGCGGGATATAGATAAGTTGCAGAGCTGGGCGGAAATGTGGCAAATGGAATTCAATGTAGCTAAGTGCGAAGTCGTTCACTTTGGTAGGAATAACAAGATGATGGATTACTGGGCTAATGGTAGGCTACTTGGTAGTGTGGATGAGCAGAGGGATCTTGGTGTCTATGTACACAGATCTCTGAAAGTTGCCACCCAGGTAAATAGTGCTGTGAGGAAGGCATATGGTGTACTGGGCTTTATTGGCAGAGGAATTGAGTTCCGGAGTCCTGAGGTCATGTTGCAGTTGTATAAGACTCTGGTGAGGCCTCATCTGGAGTATTGTGTGCAGTTTTGGTCGCCATACTATAGGAAGGATGTGGAAGCTTTAGAACGAGTGCAGAGGAGGTTTACCAGGATGTTGCCTGGAATGGTAGGAAAATCTTATGAGGAAAGGCTGAGGCACTTGGGGCTGTTCTCATTGGAGAAGAGAAGGTTTAGGGGAGATCTGATAGAAGTGTATAAGATGATTAGGGGTTTAGATAGAGTAGATACTAAGAACCTTTTACCGCTAATGGAGTCAGGTGTTACTAGGGGACATAGCTTTAAATTAAGGGGTGGTAGGTATAGGACAGATGTTAGGGGTAGATTCTTCACACAGCGGGTTGTGAGTTCATGGAATGCCCTGCCCGTATCAGTGGTGAACTCTCCTTCTTTATGTTCATTTAAGTGGGCATTGGATAGGCATTTGGAAGTTATTGGGCTAGTATAGGTTAGGTAGGACTCGGTCGGCGCAACATCGAGGGCCGAAGGGCCTGTACTGCGCTGTATCCTTCTATGTTCTATGTTCTATGTTCTAATAGTGAAGGCGGCAGTTGGTACACTTGCCTTCATTGGTCAGTGCACTGAGTAAAGGAGTTGTGAGGTCATATTGCAGCTATACAGAGCATCGGTGAGGCCACTTTCAGAATACTGCATTCAATTCTGGTCTCCTTCCTATAGTGAAGCTATTGTTAAACATGAAAGGATTCTTTCCTCAGAGAGTAGTAAGGGTATGGAATGCTTTGCCTGCAACGGTAGTAGATTCGCCAACTTTAAGTACATTTAAGTCGTCATTGGACAAGCACATGGACATACGTGGAATAGTGTAGGTTAGATGGGCTTCAGATTGGTATGACAGGTCGGCGCAACATCGAGGGCTGAAGGGCCTGTACTGTGCTATAATGTTTTATGTTCTATGATTCAAAAATGATTTACAAGGATGTTGCCAGGATTGGAGGATTTGAGCTACAGGGAGAGGCTAAATAGACTGGGGTATTTCTTTCCCTGGAGTATCGGTAGCTGAGACATGACCTTATAAAGATTTATAAAATCTTATAGGGTGAATAGCCAAAGTCTTTTTCCCAGGGCAGGAGATTCCCAGGGCAGAGGGCATAAGTTTAAAATGAGAGGAGGAAGATTTAAAAAGGACCTTAGAGGGTAACTTTTTCATGCAGAGGTTGGTACATATAAGGGAGTAGCTGCCAGAGGAAATACAAATTGCAACATTTAAAAGTCATCTGGATGGGTGCACAAATAGGAAGAGTACATTAATCAGTTTAGGATATCTGGTCGGCATGGAATGAGTTGAACCGAAGGGTCTGTTTCCATGGTGTATATCTCTATGATTCTATGACAGGAAGACAAAAAAACTTCAACAAATTATTTTCAGCATTATACATAACACTTCTAGTTGGACCAGAAAAGTGGATATTCTCATCTACCACTCCATTAGTTCAGACTTGAAGGAACACACACACACACACACACGAGGATTCAAGAGGCATGAGAATAAGGAGTAAAGCTGAACAACTACTTAGATCTAGTTACTCACATGCACTGAAGGACTTTAACAGGTTGAAATGAAGACAAATACTGCTTTAAAAGAAACAACAGCTCACAGGAACCAATTAAACTGACTTCAGGCAAGAATAAATAAAGGCTTAAAAATGTGTTGCTGGAAAGGCACAGCAGGTCTTCCAGCAACACATTTTTAAGCTCTGATTCCCAGCATCTGCACTCCTCACTTTCTCCTAGTTAAGAATAAATAAGGCCCAATATTTTAAAACGCATAACTGAGAATGAAATATGCAGTGACCCATGGGGAATACAAGAGTAAACCTTCTTATATAGTGCGTGATAATGACCTGGAATTCACCAGTCAAGAGGGAAGGTGGGAGCAGAGACAATGAATGATGTTAAAAGGTAATGGAAGGGGTACGTAATGGAAATAAACAGGATCCAGTTAGAGAGTGAGACTGATTGGATCATTTGACAGAGAGCCAACATGAATGCTGTAGCCTTCCTCCTTTGCTGCCAGAAATAACTTTATGACTGTACGTATTTTAAAACAGATATGAAAAGGGAAGCCCCAAGATAACTTATTTGTGTCCTTCCTTTGTATAAGCAGTGATACCTCATATCCTTAATAAATATAAAGGAGGAATATTTAACTCTCCTGCACCATGTTCCCTGGGTATATTTACCTGGTACCAGGCTGACTGATGTCATTTTATTGGTGGTTTGTTTTTCTGTCACAGTGAGGAGGTAGGTTGATTGGTTATGTCATTTGGCTTGATAACTAGAGAGTAGTGGAGAATAAAGCCATGGATTCAATCCTCCATACAGACTGTGCAAAGTTGAAAATCACACAACACCAGGTTAGAGTCCAACAGGTTTAATTGGAAACACTAGCTTTCCAAGCATTGCTCCTTCATCAGGTGGTTGTGGAGTGTAAGACACAGAATTTATAGCAAAAGTTAACAGTGCGATGTAACTGAAATTATATGTTGAAAAAGACCTGGATTGTTTATTAAGTCTCTCATCTGTTAGAATGACCTTGTTGGTTTCAGTTCTTTCATATGTAAACTGCAAAACATTTTTTTAAAGTTACATTCTCAAGTGAACTTTAAAAATTGGTGTCTGTTAGCCCAGATAATGTATTGAAGGTGTGAGCTCCCCTGTGTGATACTGTCTGTGCTACAACAGGGTGTGATGCTCAATTCATCAACTGCCAGTTCCAATGTGCCATGATGAGAAACCGTAATGACCTCCTCAGGAGACAGACACGTACTGCAAATGACAGGGTATCCTTCGTTGTCCAGTACTTCCCAGGAGCAGAAAAAATACGCCATGTTCTACTCAGCCTGCAATACATTATCAATGAGGATGAGCACCTCGCCAAGACCTTCCCCACGCCTCCACTCCTTACATTTAAGCAACCACCAAACCTCAAAAAGATCATTATTCATAGCAAACTGCCTGGCTTTCAGGACAACTCCATGTAACCTTGTCAAGGTAGACGCTGCAAGATGTGTCAGAGTGTGGACATGGATACCACAATTACGCGTGGGCACACCTCCCACCATGTATGTGGCAGGTGCTCATGCGATTCAGCCAACATTGTCTATCTCATACGCTACAGGCAAGTATGCCATGAGGCATGGTACACTGGTGAGACTGAGCAGAGACTACGGCAACAGATGAATGGGCACCCGCACAACAATTCCCTCCCAGTCGGAGAACACTTCAGTGGTCCGGGACATTCGACCTCGGACCTTCGGGTGACCATCCTCCAAGGCGGACTTCGGGACAAGCAATGAAAAGTGGCCAAGCAGAGGCTGATAGCTAAGTTCCATACTCATAGGGATGGCCTCAACCAGGACCTGGGGTTCATGTCACGCTACAGGTGACCCCATTGCACTATACACCACACAAACCACCCTAAACACACACACACACACACACACACACACACACACACACACACACACACACACACACACACACACACACACACACACACACCCCTCACTCTCACAGACTTGTACCCATTTATATTCACACACATGCACCCACTCTCTCACACACTCACAACTCCCTCCCCTACCCCACCAACACACATGCATATACATATGAGTTTGTGGGGTGAATCTGTACTAGCAGAGTTACATTTACTTTGCTAAAATACTGCATGAATCTATGTGAGATTTTATAAATTCATTTTTTTAGTTTAGAATCAGTCTAAACATTGTGGCACACACAGTATTACACAGGGGAGCTCACACCTTCAATCCACTATCTGGGCTGACAGACTCCAATTGTTAAAGTTCACTTGAGAATGTAACTTTTAAAAAAAGTTTTGCGGTTTACATATGAAAGAACTGAAACCAACGTGGTCATTCTAACAGATGAGAGACTTAACAAACAATCCAGGTCTTTTTCAACATATAATTTCAGTTACATCACACTGTAAACTTTTGCTATAAATTCTGCGTCTTACAATCTTATTCTCCACAACCACCTGATGAAGCAGCAGCACTCCGAAAGCTAGTGCTTCTAATTAAACCCGTTGGACTATAACCTGGTGTTATGTGATTTTTAATTTTGTACACCCCAGTCCAACACCAGCATCTCCAAATCATACAGACAGTCACAGTTCAAAAGGCTCTATCTCCTTATCTCACTCCATTGCTTGTGGAACTGCTGCCCTCAAGCTCAAAAGAACCAATTGTCTTTCTTGAGTGGGAGAGAAGCCCCTGGTCTGTCATGGACTGCAGCTTGTTATATGTGTTCCCTTTCTGTCATAGAGAAAGACAGACACTTCTCTTGTCTGAGACATCAGTGATGCACGTTTATAAGAAGAGAAAAGACTAGACTTCCTAAAGTGTCCGTGCTTAAAACCTCTGTTATTCAGACTTCAACCCATTCAGACTTCACCATAGAAAGCATGCTATCTGGATGCATCATGGCTTGGTATAACAATTGTTCTCCCCAGGACCGTAAGAAACTACAGAAAGTTGTGAACACAGTGCAGTCAACCATGCAAGCCAACCTTCCGTCCATTGACTCCATCTACATTTCTCTATGCCTCAGAAAGGCAGCTAGCATCAAAGACCCCTGTCCGTCAGGCAGAAGATACAAAAGCTTAAACACACGTACCAACAGGTTCATGAACAGCTTCTTCCCTGCTGTTAATAGACCCCTCATCTTCCGCCTAGGACCCTCCAACCACATGGGATGAATGTAGATTTCTCCAGCTTCCTCATTTCCCCTCCCCCCACCTTATCTCAGTCCCAACCCCCGGATTCAGCACTGTCCTCTTGACCTGCAATCTTCTTCCCGACCTCTCCGCCCCCACCCCCTCTCCAGCCTATCACCCTCACCCTCACCTCCTTACACCTATCATATTCCCAGCGCCCTTCCCCAATTTCCCTCCCCCCTACCTTTTATCTCTTCCGGTTCTCACACCAGCCTCATTCCTGAAGAAGGGCTTATGCCCGAAACGTTGATTCTCCTGCTCCTCGGATGCTGCCGGCCTGCTGTGTTTTTCCAGCACCACATTTTTCAACTCTGGTCTCCAGCATCTGCAGTCCTCACTTTTTCTCTCAAATTTCAAATCTAATATTGATCTTGCTTCCATGCACCTTCTTTGCAGCCATAACTTTGTATTCCTCGCTCTGTTCTATTGCCCAATGATCTTTGTATGGTATGATCTGCCTGTACGGCACACAAAACAAAATGCTTCACTGTACTTGGGTACATGTGATAATAATAAATTAAATCAAACTTTGGTATATCTCATACCATCTCTTAACAGTGACAAAACTGATTCAGCAATTGGATTTTTCTGCACCAGATGGTGTGAGACAGCAATTTTGCTGTTGGGAGATACAGAGAACACAGTCCAGTGATAGCTGTTGTGAAATCTGACCACATGTGATCACTTCAACAAGTCAGTTAATATCAACCACTAATGAATGCTTTAGACATGTTAAGCAGAGCAAACTGCATTTGGTAGACTTTCTTCCAAATGCAGTTTGCTCCAATGTAGTTCAATGGATATCATCACCCTTTGTAGTTAGAAGATTGTGGGGTCAAGCCCTCACTTGAACTCCATGAGCGTGCACCCAATTTTCACTCCCAATGCAGTAATGAAGGAGCTCTGCACGGTTAGAAGAGCTGATTCACACCCAGCATACTTGTTCAGACGTTAAGAATATTCATGGTGTATTTGAAGATCAGGAAGCTTATTTGATATTCGCACCCGCTCTTGTCCTTTAAAGCCATCAATAAACAAATGCAGCTGTTCAAGATGGCGGCACACCACTAGCCAGTGAAGCCCATATCCCATGAATAAATTTTGACAAATCTGAAACACTCACTGCATACAAATATCTTTCACCCAGCCACCTCTCATTCTTTCTCTAATCCCTTTAAATTTCACCAATGTGTACAATTTCTCCCTATCTACTCAGCCGAGACCCTTCATGATTTTGAATACCTGAACATCTCTCCTGTCAAACCTCTCCTCTCTCTTTGATCAAATGTTTGGTCATATGTTCTGATTTCTATTGAGATGTGCTATACAAATACAAGCTGTTGTTGTAAATTTGCAGCATACACCTAGAATTAGGCTGGTGTAGATCAGAATTTTTCTGTAGAGACCCTCAGATCCCTGAACCCATTTCCAACATGAGCAAGTTCTCCCCAGGGAATCTGCCCTTTCCCTTCCACGCAAAGTCCTGATCGTTTAGAGGTTCAAAGGAACAGTCTAGATTTTCTAATACTTCCTTTTCCCTGATGAGGCTGAGTGTGTCACAATATCATGGCCTTATTGAGATTCCCCCTCACTGATGCCAAGATGGTGATTACTTTCAGAACACACTGTGTCACTGGGTCCTGCAATCTCCCCTTTCCAGATAGCAGTAACCTGCTTCCTAATGGAGCTCTCTGTAAGTACAAGCACAGACACATTTACCAGAACCATCCATTCTTTTTAATGAATCGTCATTATTACACTTAACACTCCTTATCTCATTGCAAGGGGCTGGCTTCACACCAGTTTAGGGGATTGATTACTCCTGACAAATGAATGAATTGTCACAGCAAAGCAGATTTACAGCTTTGTATTGCTGTTGATTCAAATGAATTCGCTCTCAGTCTTCTGCAGGTGACCTCTGTGTATCTGTTTGGACATGAAATAGTTCCATTATAGATGGTGCGGGAAGGGGGCAGAATCCAGCTCTGAAAATGTTGGGAGTTTAGATCTATTTGAGTCATAGTATCCCTTCAGTGTGGAAAGAGGCCTTTCAGCTTATCAAGTTGGCACTGACCTTCTTAACAGCATTATAACCAGACCCACCCCCACACCTTATCCCTGTAACCCCACATTTCCCATAGCTAATCCACCTGCCACCGGTCTCTCCACCTCTGAGTACATTCTGCTGTGCATTGCAGATATCAATTTTTCCAAAATCTGCATTGATCCCTGCCTGGGAACAGGAAGGCTGAAGGCTTGTTGATTGGATGGTGAATTGCAGAATGCAGAGTGAGCTCATTATGGTGAATTGTGGGCACTGCACTGTACTGCCAAAACGTTGCTTTTCTCTAATACATCTGAATAATTTAACGTAGCCTCTGGACATGGAAAAAGAGCCTAATCATTCAGTCCCTCAAGGCTATTCTTCCAATTTAAATAATCTTTGGCTGTTTTGTGCCTCAATTGCATGAACTCAACTCGGTTCAAATTTGAAATCCTTGATTGCACACATCTGTCCCACCATCCCTACAAATAGCATTCAATCCCAGCCTCAATGCTTCAACTGACTTGTTATGAAGTGTCACAATCATTCACTTATTGTCCATCTTCCCATCAGAGAGAATACTGTCTCCCTATCCACGCTATTGAATTCTTTATCATATTACACTCTTTGATCAAATCACACCCTCAACCTTCTCCACCTGGGCAACAGAAGATATATTTCTGCATTCTGTTCCCGTGATTTAAGCTTATTGCATCTAGAACTGGAAGATTTCCATCGCCAAACAAGGACGAGCCAACTGTTCTTAACCTGAATTGCAAAAAGTCATTTGTCAACTGCTCGAAACTGCAAGAATTGAGCCCTCGATAAATCACGGGGAAAGAACTACATCTAAATCTTGTTGCACATTTAGTGTCAATGCCATGGGGGTGGGGTAAAAGGCAGTGCAATTGTGGCCTAAGCTGTTACCATAGTGATATGAGTCCCATGGGAAGTGGAAGTGTGCATACAATTTTACTGGAGAGGAATGATGCAATCTTCATGCTCCAGCTGTTACATATAACCCACTAATACTTTCTTTATCTTAGCACGATTTGAATGGAGCGTGCAGAAAATTTTACAGCCCAGAAACGTGCTATCCAGCTGCTGAGCCCCTCTCAGTTCCCTTTATCTCAGTCTATCCACAAATCCTCCTATTCCTTTCTCCAGGTGCTTATCCAGTTTCCCCTTAAATATCTCAGGGGTGACTCAGTGAGCCATAAGGCTCTGTGAATTGTGCTCCAAAGACTTGGATGTCCAATAAACTTCATCACAATCCTGCAAATGTTTCATGATGACAAAACTCCAACTGTCTTGAGTGGGAAATCTGAAACCATCACTTTCACAATCCAAGCAAGGTTTACACCTGACAGTGGTTCTTCGTCTCATCATGGAGCAACTGCCCTTTGATGATGGGCTTAAGTACTGCCCTGGTGAAAATTCATTGAACTCAATTTGCCTCTACGAAGAGGCTGAACTAGCTCCCATAGACCTACACAATCGACAGTATGCACCTACTGCAATGTTATTGTCCACTCCGTAACAGATTTACAACCCATTCCCTAACTAGTGGAGTGCTACAGGGATCAGTGCTGGGACCACAATTATTTATAATGTATTCATAGCTTGGATGACAGAAGCGGCTGCACTGTAGCCACATTTGTAGTTGATACAAAAATAGGTGGGAAGACAAATGGTGAGGATGTCATAAATAATGTGGAATGGCTATAGACAGGATAAGTGAGTGGGAAAAAAATCTCAGCAGATGGAATATTATGTGGGGAAAGGTGAGGTTATGCACTTTGGCACGAAGAAAAAGAGATCTGAATATTATTTAAATGGCAAAGACTGCGGAAATCTGCATCACAGTCTTGGGATTTGGGAGTTCAAAGTTTGTGAGAAGATTTGTAGCTCAGGTGCTCGTTGTTGTGGTTCTGTTCGCCGAGCTGGGAATTTGTGTTGCAGACGTTTCGTCCCCTATCTAGGTGACACCCTCAGTGCCTGGGAGCCTCCTGTGAAGCGCTTCTGTGGTGTTTCCTCCGGAAAATCACTATAAATGCCAGAGGAAACATCACAGAAGCACTTCACAGGACGCTCCCAAGCACTGAGGATGTCACCTAGATTTGGGAGTCTTTGTAGGAAAATCACAAAAAGCTAGCATCCAAGTTCAGCAGGTAACAGGGAAGGCAGATGTTAGCCTTTATTTCAAAGGACATAGCACATCAAAAATAGGGAAATCTTGTGAAAATGATACAAGGCACGTGTTAGACCACAGCTGAGATACTGAACAGTTTTGGTCCCCTGAGGTTATACATAGTGGCATTGGAGACAGTACAGAGAGGGTTCATTAGGGCTGATTCTGGAGGTGCAGGAATTCTCTGCTGAGGAGAGATAGAGTAACTTGCACTTTTACTCACTGAAGTTTAGAAGAGTGAGAGGCAAAATACTGCAGATGCTAGAAATTTGAAACAAACACAGAGAATGCTGGAGAATCTCAGCATGTCTGGCACCATGCGTGGAAAGAGAAACAGAGTCAATCTTTCAACTCCGGTATGGTTGGTCTTCAGGAAATTCTTAGGGGACATGACAGGGTAGATATTGAGAGGTTGTTTCCCCATGTGGGAGAGCCCAAGACAAGAGGGCATAATCTGAGTAAGAAATTGCCCAGTTAGGATAGAGGTGATGAGGAATTTCTTCTCTCCACAGCTAAAGAATCTGTGGAATTCTTATCACACAGGGTTTCTGAGACTGGGTCATTAAGCATAAAGCTGTGATAAACAAGTGCTTAACCCATAAGGGAATCAAGGGTTATGGCGGAAAAGGTAGGAAAGTGGAGTTATCAAACATGACCTCATTGGATGGCAGAGCAGATTTGATGGGCCTATTTCTGCTCCAATGTCTTATGATCTTCCAGTCTCACAACCTCATCAATTGCGCATACAAGAGACTTGGCCTTCCTAAGAATGTAGCCAGAACAAAACTGATATCAACCCACACCTTGTCAGTTCCACCAGTGTCTCTCCTTCAATATACAGTCTATGATCAGCATTTCCCATACCTTGGTAGTCACTTCTCTCAAAAGACTACATTAACAAGAGGATCCAACAGTGAATCAGTTGCGCCAGCTCAGTTTTCTACAAACTACAGCAGCAGTTTTTTGACAAAGACTTCCACAAGTCATGTAAAGTCCTCATGAACACAATAGTTGTCATCATCCCACCACTGTACTACAATGAGACCCAGACTGCCAGCCAGACTGCCTCAGGGCCTCCATCCATGCAGGAAATTTCAATGTTTCTGTGACTTATGACCCCTAACCAACTCGCATCAATTGAAACATCTTGGCAGTTAGTTTTGGCCGACCCTTTGAATGGACTCATATGGAAAGACTGTGTGTTAATCAGATGTAACGGGGGTTTTTGAAGAGTGTTTGAGTGGAAACATTGAATAAAACAACTTTGCACTGTTGGCCAATTAGCAGCAAGAATATTAATACACATCAACTGATTGCAAACACCAATCTGACCAATCAGCAGTCATTACTCCAGGGAATGGGCAGAGAATGCTGCCCAAAACATTGAGGCCTATCAGTTCTTCTCAGGAAATCTTTTAGTGTTAAGGACTGCTCTGCTCAGAGTTAATCTGACAAGGTGTAACCATTAAATCATCTTAGTCAATGCTACCATATTTTTGTTGATAGGTCAGCCTTTAGCACATTATCCAAGGCTGAATTGTTTATTATCATAATTTAAACACATCGACAAGAGAGACAGTTGCCAATTGGCACAATGTCCAAGGAGCAGTTGATACAGGCTTCAATCATCCCTTGTCAGAAGATGAGTAACGTGCTCCCCAGCCTATACTGGCACATTTTATAATGGGCAAGGACTGAAGAAGAGAGATTTTGAGAGGTAATCTGGAAAAGGTGGAATACCCTGTACAGATGAGAAAGAAACTAGCTTATCACTTTTTATAAAATGGATTCAGGGGACATGGGCATCGCTGGCTAGGCCATTATTTATTGCTTATCCCTAGTAAGGAGATGCAGGGTTATGGGGAGGAGGCAGGGGAAGAGAGTTGAGAAACATGTCACCCATGATCGAATGGGACAGCCAGCTCAATGGGTCAAATGGCCTAATTCTGCTTCACCCTTGAGAAGGTGGTGGTGAGCTGCCTTCATGAGCCACTATAATCCATATGCTGCAGGTAGACACACAATGCTGTTCTGGAGGGAATTCCAGGTATCTGACTCAGCAACACTGAAGGAATGTGAGATATTTCTATATCAGGACGGTAAGTGGCTTGACAGGAACTTGCAGGTGGTGGTGTTCCCATGATCTGCTGCCCTTGTCCTTGGAGATGGAAATGGGTATGAGTTTGGAAGATGTTGCCTAAGGACCTGGTAGATAATGCACAGCTGCCACTGAGCACTGGTTGTGGAGGGAGTGAATGGTTATGGGTGTGGTACCAAACATTGTCTCAGTGGCTACTTTGTCCTGAATGGTGCTAAGCATCTTAAATGTTGTTGGAGCTGCACTCATTCGAGCAAGTGGGGAGAATTCCATCACACTTCTGATTTGTATCCTTTTGATAGATGGTGGACAGACTTTGGCAAGTCAGAAGGTAAGCTACACACTGCAAGATTCCTAGCCTCTGACTTGCTCCTGCTGGCATAGTATCATAGAATCCCTATACTGCAGAAGCAGGCCATCCAGCCTAACAAGTCCACACCAACCCTTCAAAGACTAACCCACCCAAACCCATTCCCCTACCCTATTACATTTATCCGGGACTAATGTACCTAACCTACACATCTCTGAATACTACGGGGAATTTAGCATGGCCAATTAATCGAACCTAACATCTTTGGACTGTGGGAGGAAACTGGAGCACCAGGAGGAATCCCATGTAGACATGGGGAGAATGTGCAAACTCCACACAGGCAGTCGCCCAAGGTCCCTGGCATGGAAGGCAGCAGTGCAAACCAGTGAGACACTGTATTTATAAAACAGATACATTACAGTTTCCAGTCAATGGCATACCCCAGAATGTTGAGAGAGGAGGAATCAGTGACGGTAACACCATTGAATGTGAAGGCCAGTTGGTTAGATTCTCTTTTATTGGACATGGTCTTTGACTGTATTTGTTCAGAACAAATGTTATTTTTCAGCCAAACCAGGATATTGTTCAGGTCTTGTTGCATTTGAATGTGGACTCCTTCAGTATCGAATGTGTCCTGAATGGTGTAGAATATTTTGCAATCTCAAGTACTGTATGTTGGAGTGGTGAGAGGAGAAGATCCCGCTGATCTCCGCTTCTGCTCATCCCCTCATTATTTTGAACCATCCCAGCACATCCCACTCCTTCACCACTCGCAGCTTACCGTCTCTTCCTGCAGCTCCCCCAGCACACAGTCCCATCACTTGTTATCCCATTGCCTGGTCACATCTTCTCATCACTATCACTCCACACAGAGTGAAGGACCCAAAGCCAGAGGCCCATGACCCAGTGCTCTCATTCCACTCCGATTTGGATATCTTTTCCTATATTACAGAGGAATCTCAGACAAATTCCTTGGAAACACGGCATAGAACCATCGCAAGGCAAAGCACTGTCACACTGCACAGCACTGTCACACCGCACAGCATTGTCAAACCGCACAGCACTGTCACACCGCACAGCACTGTCACACCGCACAGCACTGTCACACCGCACAGCACTGTCACACTGTACAGCACTGTCAAACCACACAGCACTATCCCGCCGCACAGTAATATCACACCGCACAGCACTATCATGCCGCACAGCAATATCACACTGCACAGCACTATCACACTGCACAGCACTATCACACCGTCCAGCAATATCAGACCGCCGCACAGCACTGTCACACCGCACAGAACTGTCACACTGTATAGCACTGTCACAGCACGCAGCAGTATCACACTGCACAGCACAATCACGCTGCACAGCACTATCACGCTGCACAGCACTGTCACACCGCACACCACAATCACACCATACAGCACTATCACACCGCACAGCACTATCACGCCACACAGCACTGTCACACCGTACAGCACTATCACAGGCACAGCACTATCACACTGCACAGCACTATCACACTGCACAGCACTGTCACACCGCACAGCACTATCACAGTGCATAGCACTGTCACACTGCACAGCACAATCACACCGCACAGCACTATCACACCACACAGCACTATCACGCCGCACAGCACTGTCACAGTGCATAGCACTGTCACACTGCACAGCACAATCACACCGCACAGCACTATCACACCGCACAACATATCACGCCGCCTAGCACTGTCACATTGCACAGCACTATCACACCTCACAGCACTATCACACTGCAAAGCACTATCACACCGCACAGCAACATCACACCGCACAGGAATATCACTCCGCACAGCATTATCACACCACACAGGAATATCACACCACACTGCACTGTCACACTGTACACAAAAATCACACCGTACAGAAATAACACACAATACAGAAATTATACAGTACAGCAATATTACACCGTACAGCAATATCACACCGCAGAGCACTGTCACACCGCACAGCCCTGTCACACCATACAGCACTGTCACACCGCAAAGCATTGTTGCACCGTACAGCAATATTGGAGCATACAGCACGATCACATTGCACAGTACTATCACACCATACAGAAATTACACAGTACAGCAATATCACATCGCACAGAAATATTACACCATACAGCAATATCACACCGCAGAGTACTGTCACACCAGAGACCCCTGTCACACCGCAAAGCACTGTCACACGGTAAAGCACTATCACACCGCTCAACAATATCACACTGCCCAGCAATATCACACCATACAGCCCTGTCACACTGAACAGCAATATCACAGCGCACAACGCTGTCACAGCTCATAGCAATATCACACTGTACAGCACTATCACACCATAGAGCACTGTCACACCACACAGCACTGTCACACCGCGCTGCCATATCACACCTCCCAGCAATATCACACCTCCAAGCACACCGTACAGCACTATCACACTGCACTGCCATATCACACCTCCCAGCAGTACCACCCTGCCCAGCAATATCACACCGCACAGCACAGTCACACCACACAGCACTGTCACACCGCACAACAATATCACACCGCACAGCCCTCTCACACTGAACAGCCCTATCTCACCGTACAGCATTATCACACTGAAGAGAACTGTCATACCATAGAGTACTGTCACACCGCACAGCACTGTCACACTGCACTGCCATATCACACCTCCCAGCAATATCACACCTCCAAGCACACCGTACAGCATTATCACACCGCACACTATCACACCGTACAGCACTGTCACACCACACAGCAATATCACACCACACAGCACTGTCACACCGCACAGCACTGTCACACCGCACAGCACTGTCACACCGTGCAGCACTGTCACACCGCACAGCACTGTCACACCGCACAGCACTGTCATACCCCACAACACTGTCATACCTCTAAGCACTATAACACCTCACAGCACTATCACACCATACAGCACGATCACAACCTACATGATTCCACCATACAGCACTATCTCACCGTACAGCACGATCACACCGCATAACGATATCACACAGCAAAGTACTATCACAGCGTACAGCAATATCACACTGTACAGAAATTACACTGTACAGCAATATCACACCGCACAGCAATATTATACCATACAGCAATATCACACTGCAGAGCACTGTTACACAGTACAGCCCTGTCACACTGTAAAGCAGTGTCACACGGTAAAGCACTATCACACCGCACAGCAGTGTCACACTGCACAGTGATATCACACCACACTGCACAATCACACCTCACAGCACTATCACACCGCACAGCACAATCACACCACACAGCACTATCACACCACACAACAATATCACACTGCCCAGCAATATCACACCATACAGCCCTGTCACACTGAACAGCAATATCACAGCTCACAGCACTGTCACACTGCACAGCACTGTCACAGTGCATAGCAATATCACACTGCATAGCACTATCACACCCCACAGCACTATCACACCACACAGCACTGTCACACCGCACAGCCCTATCACACCGTACAGCATTATCACACTGAACAGCACTGTCACACCATACAGCACTGTCACACCGCACAGCACTATCACACCGTACAGCACTGTCACATTGCACTGCCATATCACACCTCCCAACAATATCACACCTGCATGAACACCGTACTGCACTATCACACCGCTCAGCACTATCACACCTCACAGCACTGTCATACCCCACAGCACTCTCATACCTCTAAGCACTATAACACCTCACAGCAATATCACAGCGCACAGCACTATTACACCTTTACAGCACGATCACAACCTACAACACGATTCCACCGTACAGCACTATCCCACCGTACAGCACGATCACACGGCACGATATCACACAGCACAGTACTATCACACCATACGGCAATATCACACCGTACAGAAATTACACTGTACAGCATGATCACACCACACAGCAATATTACACCGTACAGCAATATCACACTGTACAGTACTATCACACCATACAGCAATATCACACCGTACAGAAATTACACTGTACAGCACGATCACACCGCACAGCAATATTACACCGCACAGAAATATTACACCGTACCGCAATATCACACCGCAGAGCACTGTCACACTGTACAGCACTATTGCACCGTATAGCACAATCACACCGCACAGCAATATCACACCATACAGAAATTACACAGTACAGCAATATCAAATCGCACAGAAATATTACACCGTACATCAATATCACACCGCAGAGTACTGTCATACCAGAGAGCCCTGTCCCACCGCAAAGCACTGTCACAAGGTAAAGCACAATCACACCGCACAGCACAGTCAGACCACACAGCACTATCACACCGCGCAACAATATCACACTGCCCAGCAATATCACACCATATAGCCCTGTCACACTGAACAGCAATATCACAGCGTACAGCACTGTCACAGCGCATAGCAATATCACACTGTACAGCACTATCACACCATAGAGCACTGTCACACCAAGCAGCACTGCCATATCACACCTCCCAGCAATACCACCCTGTAAGAAACTACACTGTACAGCACGATCACACCGCAAGCAATATTACACCGTACAGCAATATCACACCGCACAACAATATTACACCGTACAGCAATATCACACCGCACAGAAATATTACACCATACTGCAATATCATAACGCAGAGCACTGTCACATTGCAAAGCACTGTCACACCATACAGCAATATCACACCGTACAGAAATTACACACCTTACAGAAATATTACACCATACTGCAATATCACACCGCAGAGCACTGTCGCACTGCAAAGCACTGTCACACCGCAGAGCCCGGTCACACCGTAAAGCACTGTAACATTGTACAGCACTATCACACTGCATAGCACTGTCACACCTCACAGCACTGTCACACTGCACAGTACTATCACACCGTACAGAAATTACACCATACAGCAATATCACACCGCACAGAAATATTACACTAATACAGCAATATCACACTGCACTGTCACACCGCACAGCCCTGTCACACTGCAAAGCATTGTCACACCGTACAGCACTGTCACACCGCACAGCAATATTACACTGCCCAGCAATATCATACCACACAGCATTGTAACACCGCACAGCACTGTCACAGCGCATAGCAATATCACACCATACAGCATTGTCACACCGCACAGCACTATCACACCGGACAGGAATATCACACCGTACACTTTCACACTGCACAGCACTATCACACCATACAGCAATATCACACCGCACAGCACTATCACACCGCACAGCACTATCACAACGCACAACACTATCACACTGTACAGCACTGTCACACCACACAGCAATATCACACCGCACAGCACTACCACACTGCACAGAACTGTCATACCCCACAGCACTATAACACCTCACAGCAATATCACACCGTACAGAAATTACACCATACAGCACTATCACAACTACAACATGATCCCACCATACAGCATGATCACACCGCACAGCAATATTACATGGTACAGCAATATCACACTGCACAGAAATATTATACCATACAGCAATATCACACCACACAGCACTGTCACATCGCACAGCACTATCACACTGTACAGCACTATCACACCGCACAGCAATATCACACCACACAGCACTACCACACCGCACAGCAATATCACACCGTACAGAAATTACACCATACAGCAATATCACACCGCAAAGAAATATTACACAAATACAGCAATATCACACCGCACAGCACTGTCACACCGCACAGCCCTGTCACACTGCAAAGCATTGTCACACTGCCCAGCAATATCACACCATACAGCCCTGTCACACTGAACAGCAATATCACAGCTCACAGCACTGTCACACTGCACAGCACTGTCACAGTGCATAGCAATATCACACTGTATAGCACTATCACACCACACAGCACTGTCACACCGCACAGCCCTATCACACCGTACAGCATTATCACACTGAACAGCACTGTCACACCATACAGCACTGTCACACCGCACAGCACTGTCACACCGCACAGCACTGTCACATCGCACTGTCATATCACACCTCCCACCAATATCACACCTCCCTGGACACCGTACTGCACTATCACACCGCTCAGCATTATCACACCTCATAGCACTGTCATACCCCACAGCACTGTCATACCTCACAGCAATATCACACCGTACAGAAATTACATCACACAGCAATATCACACCGCAAAGAAATATTACACAAATACAGCAATATCACACCGCACAGCACTGTTACACCGCACAGCCCTGTCACACTGCAAAGCATTGTCACACTGCCCAGCAATATCACACCATACAGCCCTGTCACACTGAACAGCAATATCACAGCTCACAGCACTGTCACACTGCACAGCACTGTCACAGTGCATAGCAATATCACACTGTATAGCACTATCACACCGCACAGCACTATCATACCACACAGCACTGTCACACCGCACAGCCCTATCACACCGTACAGCATTATCACACTGAACAGCACTGTCACACCATACAGCACTGTCACACCGCACAGCACTGTCACACCGCACAGCACTGTCACATCGCACTGTCATATAACACCTCACAGCAATATCACAGCGCACAGCACTATTACACCTTACAGCACGATCACAACCTACAACACGATTCCACCGTACAGCACTATCCCACCGTACAGCACGATCACACCGCACGATATCACACAGCACAGTACTATCACACCATACGGCAATATCACACCGTACAGCAATTTCACACTGTACAGTACTATCACACCATACAGCAATATCACACCGTACAGAAATTACACTGTACAGCACGATCACACCGCACAGCAATATTACACCGCACAGAAATATTACACCGTACAGCAATATCACACCGCAGAGCACCGTCACACTGTACAGCACTATCGCACCGTATAGCACAATCACACCGCAAAGCAATATCACACCCTACAGAAATTACACTGTACAGCACGATCACACCGCACAGCAATATTACACCGCACAGAAATATTACACCGTACAGCAATATCACACCACAGAGCACCGTCACACTGTACAGCACTATCGCACCGTATAGCACAATCACACCGCACAGCAATATCACACCATACAGAAATTACACTGTATAGCACGATCACACCGCACAGCAATATTACACCGCACAGAAATATTACACCGTACAGCAATATCACACTGCAGAGCACTGTCACACTGTACAGCACTATCGCACCGTACTGCACTATCACACCGCACAGCCCTATCACACCGCTCAGCACTATCACACCTCACAGCATTGTCATACCCCACAGCACTGTCATATCTCTAAGCACTATAACACCTCACAGCAATATCACAGCGCACAGCACTATTACATCTTACAGCACGATCACAACCTACAACACGATTCCACCGTACAGCACTATCCCACCATACAGCACGATCACACCGCACGATATCACGCAGCACAGTACTATCACACCATACAGCAATATCACGCCGTACAGAAATTATACTGTACAGCACGATCACACCGCACAGAAATATTACACCGTACAGCAATATCACACCGCAGAGCACTGTCACACTGTACAGCACTATTGCACCGTATAGCACAATCACACCGCACAGCAATATCACACCATACAGAAATTACACTGTACAGCACGATCACACCGCAAGCAATATTACACCGTACAGCAATATCACACCGCACAACAATATTACACCGTACAGCAATATCACACCGCACAGAAATATTACACCATACTGCAATATCATACCGCAGAGCACTATCACATCGCAAAGCACTGTCACACCATACAGCAATATCACACCGTACAGAAATTACACACCTTACAGAAATATTACACCATACTGCAATATCACACCGCAGAGCACTGTCGCACTGCAAAGCACTGTCACACCGCAGAGCCCGGTCACACCGTAAAGCACTGTAACATTGTACAGCACTATCACACTGCATAGCACTGTCACACCTCACAGCAATATCACACCGCACAGCAATATTACACTGCCCAGCAATATCATACCGCACAGCATTGTAATACCGCACAACACTGTCACAGCGCATAGCAATATCACACCATACAGCATTGTCACACCGCACAGCACTATCACACCGGACAGGAATATCACACTGTACACTTTCACACCGCACAGCACAATCACACCATACAGCAATATCACACCGCACAGTACTATCACACCGCACAGCACTATCACAACAAACTACACTATCACACTGTACAGCATTGTCACACCACACAGCACTACCACACCGCAGAGCACTGTCATACCCCACAGCACTATAACACCTCACAGCAATATCACACCATACAGCACTATCACAACTACAACACGATCCCACCATACAGCATGATCACACCGCACAGCAATATTACATGGTACAGCAATATCACACCGCACAGCACTATCACACCATACAGCAATATCACACCGCACAGCACTATCACACCGCACAGCACTATCACAACGCACAACACTATCACACTGTACGGCACTGTCACACCACACAGCGATATCACACCGCACAGCACTACCACACCGCACAGCACTGTTATACCCCACAGCACTATAACACCTCACAGCAATATCACACCATACAGCACTATCCCAACTACAACATGATCCCACCATACAGCAATATCACACCGCACAGCACTGTCACACTTACAGTACTATCCCACCGCACAGCCCGATCACACCGCAAAGCACTATCACACCGCACAGCAATATCACATCGTACAGCACTATCACACCACACAGCACTGTCACACCGCACAGCACTGTCACACAGCGCAGCATTGTCACAGCGCATAGCAATATCACACTGTACAGCACTATCACACCGCACAGCACTATCCCACCACACAGCACTGTCACACCGCACAGCGCTATCACACCGTACAGCACTATCACACCGTACAGCAATATCACACCTCACAGCACTGTCACACCACACAGCACTATCCCACCACACAGCACTGTCACACCGCACAGCGCTATCACACCGTACAGCACTATCACACCGTACAGCAATATCACACCACACAGCACTGTCACACCGTAGAGCACTATCACACCGCACTGCCATATCACACCTCTCAGTAATATCACACCACACAGCACTATCACACCACACAGCACTATCACAACGCACAGCACTATCACAACGCACAACACTATCACACTGTACAGCACTGTCACACCTCAAACACTATCACACCGCACAGTACTGTCATACCCCACAGCACTGTCAGACCCCACAACACTATAACACCTCACAGCAATATCTCACCATACAGCATTTTCACAACCTACAACATGATCCCACCGTACAGCACGATCACACCGCACAGCGATATCACACTGCTCAGTACTTTCACACCGTACAGCAATATCACACCGTACAGAAATATCACGCTCTACAGCACTATCACGCCGCACAGCAATATTACACTGTACAATATCACACTGTACAGAAATTACACTGTACAGCACAATCACACCGAACAGCAATATTACACCGTACAGCAATATCACACCGCACAGAAATATTACACCATACAGCAATATCACACAGCAGAGCACTGTCACACCATACAGCACTGTCACACCGCACAGCCCAGTCACACCGCAAAGCACTTCCAGACTGTTAAGCACTATCACACTGCACAGCAGTGTCACACCACAAAGCACTGTCACACCGCACAGCATTGTCCCACCGTACAGCAATATCACACCGTACAACACTATCACACCGCACAGCACTATCACACCATACTGGAATATCACACCGTAGAGCACTGTCACACCACACAGCACTACCACACCGTAGAGCACTGTCACACCACACAGCACGATCACTCCGCACAGCACTATCACAACGCACAACACTATCACACTGTACAGCACTATCATACCACACAAAAATATTACATCATACAACAATATCACACCACAGAGCACTGTCACACCACACAGCAATATCACAGCGCACAACACTTTCACACGGCACAGCACTATCACACCGCACAGAAATATTACCCCATACACCACTGTCACACAGCACAGCCCGGTCACGCCGCAAAGCACTGCCACACTGTACTGTACTGTCAAACCGTACAGCAATATCACACGGCACAGCACTTTCACACGGCACAGCACTATCACACTGCACAGAAATATTACACCGCACAGCTCTATCACACCGTACAGCATTATCACACTGAAGAGAACTGTCACACCACAGAGTACTGTCACATCGCACAGCAGTGTCACACCGCACTGCCATATCACACCTCCCAGCAATATCACACCTCCAAGCACACAGTATAGCATTATCACACTGCACACTATCACACCGTACAGCACTGTCACACCACACAGCAATATCACACCGCACAGCAATATCACACCGCACAGCACTGTCACACCGTGCAGCACTGTCACACCGCACAGCACTATCACACCACATAGCACTGTCATACCCCACAGCACTGTCATACCTCTAAGCACTATAACACCTCACAGCACTATCACACCATACAGCACGATCACAACCTACAACACGATTCCACCGTACAGCACTATCTCACCGTACAGCACAATCACACCGCATAACGATATCACACAGCAAAGTACTATCACACCATACAGCAATATCAGACTGTAGAGCACTGTTACCCAGTACAGCCCTGTCACACCGCAAAGCACTGTCACACTGCACAGTGATATCACACCACACAGCAATATCACACTGCACAGCACAATCACACCGCACAGCACAATCACACCACACAGCACTATCACACCACACAACAATATCAGACTGCCCAGCAATATCACACCATACAGCCCTGTCACACTGAACAGCAATATCACAGCTCACAGCACTGTCACACTGCACAGCACTGTCACAGTGCATAGCAATATCACACTGTATAGCACTATCACACCGCACAGCACTATCACACCACACAGCACTATCACTCCGCACAGCACTATCACACCACACAGCACTGTCACACCGTACAGCATTATCACACTGAACAGTGTCACACCATACAGCACTGTCACACCATACAGCACTGTCACACCATACAGCACTGTCACACCACACAGCACAGTCACATCACACTGCCATATCACACCTCCCAGCAATATCACACCTCCCTGAACACCGTACTGCACTATCACACCGCTCAGCACTATCACACCTCATAGCACTGCCATACCCCACAGCACTGTCATACCTCTAAGCACTATAACACCTCACAGCAATATCACAGCACACAGCACTATTACACCTTACAGCACGATCACAACCTACAACACGATTCCACCGTACAGCACTATCTCACAGTATATAACACCGCACAGCACTGTCACAGCTCACAGCACTATCACACCATACACCACTGTCACACCGCACAGCACTGTCATACCATACACCACTGTCACACTGTACAGCAATATAACACTGCACAACACTGTCACACCATACATAACTGTCACTCCGTACAGCACTGTCACACTACACAGCAATATCACACCACACAGCACTGTCACACCGCACAGCAATATCACACCGCACAGCACTGTCATACCACACAGCGTTGTCACACCGCACAGCACTGTCACACCTCACAGCAATATTACAGTTCACAGCATTATCACACCGTATAGAACTATCCCACTCTACAGCACTATCACACCGTACAGCAATATCACACCGTACAGAAATATCACACCGTACTATCACACCACACAGCAATATCACACCGCACAGCACTGTCACACTGCGCAACACCATCACACCGCACAACACTATAAAACCTTACAGCAATATCACACCATACAGCACTATCACAACCTACAGCACGATCCCACTGAACAGCACTATCATACCATACAGCACGATCACACGGCACAGCAATAACACACTGCACAGTACTATCAAACCGTACAGCAATATCACACCGTACAGAAATTACACTGTACAGCACGATCACACCGCACAGCAATATTACACCCTACAGCAATATTACACCCTACAGCAATATCACACCGCACAGAAATGTTACACCATACAGCACTATCACACCACACAGCACTGTCACACCGCACAGTACTGTCACACCACACAGCACTGTCACTCTGCACAGCACTGTCACACCGCACAGCAATATAACACCGCACTGCACTGTCACACTGCCCAATACTATCACACCATACACCACTGTCACACCACACAGCAATATAACACCGCACTGCACTGTCACACTGCCCAGTACTGTCACACCACACAGCACTGTCACACCGTACAGCAATATAACACTGCCCAGCACTATCACACCATACACCACCGTCACACCGCACAGCACTGTTGCACTGCACAGCTCTGTCACACCGTACAGCGCTATCACACCATACACCACTGTCACTCCATACAGCACTGTCACACTGCACAGCAATATAACACTGCACTGCACTGTCACACTGCCCAATACTATCACACCATACACCACTGTCACACTACACAGCAATATAACACCGCACTGCACTGTCACACTGCCCAGTACTGTCACACCGCACAGCACTGTCACACCGTACAGCAATATAACACCGCACAACACTGTCACACCATACATCACTGTCACACTGCCCAGCACTATCACACCATACACCACTGTCACACCGCACAGCACTGTTGCACCGCACAGCAATATAACACCGCACACACGTCACACCGCACAGCACTGTCACACCATACACCACTGTCACTCTGTACCGTACTGTCACACCATAGAGCACTGTCACACCACACAGCAACATCACACCGCACAACACTGTCACACCATACACCACTGTCACTCCGTACAGCACTGTCACACCACACAGCAATATAACACCGCACTGCACTGTCACACTGCCCAGTACTGTCACACCGCACAGCACTGTCACACCGTACAGCAATATAACACCGCACAACACTGTCACACCATACATTACTGTCACACTGCCCAGCACTATCACACCATACACCACTGTCACACCGCACAGCACTGTTGCACCACACAGCAATATAACACCGCACACACATGTCACACCGCACAGCACTGTCACACCATACACCACTGTCACTCTGTACCGTACTGTCACACCATAGAGCACTGTCACACCACACAGCAACATCACACCGCACAACACTGTCACACCATACACCACTGTCACTCCGTACAACACTGTCACACTGTACAGCACTGTCACACTGCACAACAATATTACATCGCACAGCACTATCACACCATACACCACTGTCACACCGCACAGCACTGTCACACCGTACAGTAATAACACACCATACAGCACTGTCACACCGTACAGCAATATCACACCGCACCGGAATATTACACATCACAGCAATATCACAGGGTATAGCACTGTCAAACCGAACAGCACTATCACACCGCACAGCACTATTACACCGCAAAAAAATACAGCACAGTGACTAATCTCAGCACAGTGACAATGCTTGGCAACACACTGCACAGTGACAGCGCACGGAGACACTGCATGATGACAGCACACAGCTCATGTTGACACACCCCAGTGACAGCTCACGCTGACACAACCCAGGCACAGCACACGCTGACACACCCAAGGCACAGCGCATGATGATACAATGCACGATTACACACCCCAGGTACAGCGCATGATGATACAGTATATGATTGCAAACCCCAGGTACAGCGCATGATGACACACCCCAGTGACAGCGCATGGAGACACTTCCCAGTGACAGTGCACGCTGACACACCCTAGTGACAGTGCATGGTGACACTCCCCAGGCAAAGTGCACGCTGATACACCGCAGTTACAGTGCACGGTGACACATCCCAGTGACAGCGCACGGTGACACTCCCCAGTGACAGTGCACGGTGACACTACCCACTGACAGTGCACACTGACACACCCCAGTCACAGTGCACAGTGACACTCCCCAGTGACAACGCACGGTGACAAACGCCAGTGACAGCGCACGGTGACATACCCCACTGATAGTGCACAGAGACACACCACAGTGACAGCGCACGATGACACTCACCAGTGACAGCGCAATGAGGTATCTCATTGACTGCGCACAGGGATGTACCTCACTGACTGCGCACAGTGTTGTACTTCATTGACTGCACACAGGGATGTACTCATTGACTGCGCACAGGGATGTACCCCATTGACTGCGCACAGGGAAGTACCCCATTGACTGTACACAGGGATGTACCTCATTGACTGCACACAGGGATGTACCTCATTGATTGTGCACAGGGATGTACCCAATGACTACGTACAGGGATGTACCTCATTGACTGCGCACAGGGAAGTACCCCATTGACTGCGCACAGGGATGTACCCCATTGACTGTGCACAGGGATGTACCCCATTGAATGTGCACAGGGATATACCTCATTGACTGTGCACAGGGATGTACCCCATTGACTACGCACAGGGATGTACCCCATTTACTGTGCACAGGGATGTACCCCATTGACTGCACACAGGGATGTACCTCATTGACTGTGCACAGGGAGGTACCTCATTGACTGTGCACAGGGATGTACCCCATTGACATAGCATAGGGATGTACCCCATTGACTGTGCACAGGGATGTACCCCATTGACTGCACACAGGGATGTACCCCATTGACTGTGCACAGAGATGTACTTCATTGCGCACAGGGATATACACCACTGACTGCACAAAGGGATGTACCTCATAGACTGCGCACGGGGATGTACCCCATTGACTGCGCACAGGGATATACCCCATTGACTGCACACAGGGATGTACTCCATTGACTGTGCACAGAGATGTACCTCATTGACTGTGCACAGAGATGTACCCCATTGACTGCACACAGGGATGTACCTCATTGACTGTGCACAGAGATGTACCCCATTGACTGCGTACAGGGATGTACCCTATTGACTGCGCACAGGGATGCACCCCATTGACTGTGCACAGGGATGTACCCCATTGACTGTGCACAGAGATGTACCTCATTGACTGTGCACAGAGATGTACCCCATTGACTGCACACAGGGATGTACCCCATTGACTGCGCACAGGGATGTTCCTCATTGACTGTGCACAGGGATGTAGCCCATTGACTGCGCACAGGGATGTACCTCATTGATTGCGCACAGGGATGTACCCCATTGACTGCGCACAGGGATGTACCCCATTGACTGTGCACAGGGATGTACCCCATTGACTGTGCACAGAGATGTACCTCATTGACTGTGCACAGAGATGTACCCCATTGACTGCACACAGGGATGTACCCCATTGACTGCGCACAGGGATGTTCCTCATTGACTGTGCACAGGGATGTAGCCCATTGACTGCGCACAGGGATGTACCTCATTGATTGCGCAGGGATGTACCCCATTGACTGCGCACAGGGATGTACCCCATTGACTGCGCACAGGGATGTACCCCATTGACTGCGCACAGGGATGTACCCCATTGACTGTGCACAGGGATGTACCCCATTGACTGCATACATGAACAGAACACACGGACAAAGCACAAGGACTGAGCACAGCAACAGTGCACACCTTTAGTGCATGGTTATAAATCACAGTGTCAGCACATAGTAACTAAGCTCATCATCATCTATTCCAGGGTTCCTAAGTATAAGCAACAAGTCCTGGCTCGGCCAGCAATGCCCTAATGCTATTAATGAATGTGAAAAACACTGCACAGTGATACCAAACACTAACCCATGCAGCTACATTGCACAGCGATAACCTACAGCAATACTGTACAATAAACACTGGACACTAACACTGCATCACAATATCCTATAATAGAATGGCAAAATAACATCACAGAGTGACACTACACAGTAAGGTCAAACAGTAATCCTGCAGTTATGATGCAGAGTAACACTGCACATTGTAAAACTTCACAATGACATAGCACAGAAAGACAGAGCAGGAATACCATACATAACTCCACACAAAAAAAATTCCTGAAACAACACATTGCTAAACCACACACTAACATTGGCCTGTAACATTGCATAGTATTACAGTAGGATATGATTACATATTAACAAAGCACAGTAACTCTGTACAGGAACACCACACACTGCTACTGCACACGAACAGTTGAGGTGAGAGTGACAGGCCTTAATATCAAGGCTACATTTGACTAAGGGTAACACCACGTGGAAAAGCTGGGTTAATCAGGAAGAATCAACATGGGTATTTATGGGGGAAATTGTGCTTAAATAACTAGCTGAAGAGATAAATAAAAGGCTCGATGGCGGTAACACAATTGCCATGGTATACATGGATTTTCAGAAGGAATTTTCTACAGTATCGTGATGTGGAGGTGCCAGCATTGGACTGGGGTGAACAAAGTCAAATGTCACACGACACCAGGTTGTAGTACAACAGTTATATTTGAAATCACAGGTTTTTGGAGCACCGCTCCTTCGAGTGAAGTGGAGGGAAATGCACAGGCACAGAAAATATAGGTATGGAGATAATGGTAAGATAATTCCAGATAGTTAAAAGTGTCAAAAGATAAGTTCAAACTGTTTGAATGGAGTGTCAATAGGCTGAATAACAAGTCTTTGCAGGTGGATCACTTGTTAATTTGGTTAGACTCTTAGCATTCGACTCTTATACCTATCATTTTATTCCAAACAATTATTTGTGATTGTCTCTCTGTCTTAATTAATCAGATGATAGGTCCTCCCTCCACTGTTGACACTTTACTCACACCATTTGACAATTTTGATCACCAGCAAAACCTTCTGTGCATGTGCACTTCACTTGAAGGAGCAGCATTCCAAAAGCTAGTGATTTCAAATAAACATTTTGGAGTTTAACCAGCAATTTCTGAGTTTGATACAGTACCACATCACTGACTTGTGAGGAAAATTATAGATCATGGTATGAAAGAGTCAGTAAAAACATGGATGCAAAATTGGCTGTGTTTTAGGAAACAGAGTGTAAGAGATATTCTTCAGGCTAGAGGACGATTTGTAATTCCCGGATCAGTTGGGATCAGTATCTGGATTTTCGGTTTTCCTGACGTATATTGATGATCCAGATCCTGGAGTGCAGGATAATTTCAAAATTTACAGGTGACACAAAACATGTAAGAATTGTAAACAGTGAGAACAGTATGGAATTCCAAAAGGACATTGACGAGTTGATGGAGGGGTTGGAAAGGTAGCAGATGAGGTTCAATGTAGAGAAATGTGAGGTGATGCACTTTGATTGGAAGAACATTGAAAGATGGTATAAAATAGGGGGTACAACTCCAAAGTGAGTGCAGGAGTAGAGGGACCTTGGTGTATAAAGGGCTCTGGCCCGAAACGTCGAATTTTCTGTTCCTTGGATGCTGCCTAACCTGCTGTGCTTTAACCAGCAACACATTTTCAGGTATAAGTGCACACATCCTTGAAGGTGGCAGGACAGGTGAAGAAAGCAGTTAATAGCACAGTTAAAAGCATTTGGTGTTCTCACTTTATTAATAGGGGCATAGAATACACCAGCAAGGAGGTGATGTTGAACTTGAACAAGACACCTGTTAGACTTCAGCTCAAATATTTATTATACACAGTTGTTGGAGCTGTGTTATAGAAAGATATGTATGTAGTGGAGAGAGTGCAAAAGGAATATACAACAATCATTCCAGGGATGAGGAACTTCACTGACAAGGATAGATGAAAGAAGTTGGGACTGTTCTCCTTGGAGAATGAAGGCAAAAAGGAGATCTATTATGGGTTTTCAAAATCAGCGAGTAGATAAGGTGAAGTTGTTACTGTTCTTAAAAAAAATGAGAATGAGAGGACATAGATTTAGAAATAACGGGAATGAAGCCAAGGTGAGGTGAGAAAAAGCATTTTCATACAGCAGGTAGTTAGAATATGTAATGTATTGTCTGGAAATGGGATGGAAGCAGGTTCAATTGAGGCATTCAAGACAGTGTTGAATGAAAATTTGGATAGAAATAGTGTGCATGAAAATGAGAAAAGGTAGGAGATTGGCGGTAGATAATGCACCAAACCAGACGTCCTCAAATTATTTAAGAAGGTAGCCCAGACCCTAACTTTTTCTTATTTTAAAGGTAGATGTGAATGGATATTCCAGGTGTGATGCAGTTGGTCAAACCACTCAGCTTTAAGCAAAACAGAATTTACTTAAACATTACAGTTGAAACATGAACAAAAGAAAATGGACTTTAGAATAACTTAACTTTTGGAAAACTTAACTGACCTGACACAGCAACGTAACTACGGAGCTGTTCCAAATCCCATAACATTCCATGAACACATCCCTTGGCAAAAGGTAAACTTAAACCCAGGCTGTCAGAGAGAAAAGTCAGTTAGGTTCCAAGCTTCAGCAGGTGATTATTTCTTGGAACTGCAGCAGCTTCTCACTGTTACAACTAAACCAAACTGGAAAAAACCTGAACTGGCCACTCCCGTGCCATTGTTAAACTTGGGTCTTTCCAGATATTTCAGCACCTCTGCCTTTACAACCTTTCTTAAAAAAAATAGCCAAGGACAAATAACCTTGATTAAGTGACAGTACCATCACAGCAGTGCAAACTCAATGAGCTAAATTGTCTCTTTCTATGTCATAGTCATAGGATGTTGCTGATACAGCACAGAAACAGACCCTTTGTTCCAACTCGTCCATCCTGACCAGATATCCTAAATAAATCTCGTCCCATTTGCCAGCATTTGGCCCATTTCCCTCTAAAGCCTTTCCCACTATTCGTGTACCCATCCAGATGCCTTTTAAGTGTTGTAATTGTACCAACCTCTACCACTTCCACTGACAGCTCCTTCCGTACATACACCACCCTCTGCATGAAGAGGTTGCCCTTTTGGTCCCTTTTAAATCTTTCACCTCTCATCTTAAATCTATGCCCTCTAATTTTAGACTCTACCACCCAGGGAAAGGACCTTGTCTATTTACCCTATCCATGCTCTTCATGATTTTATAAACCTCTATCAGGTCACCCCTCAGCCTCTACCCCTACGAGAAAATCACCCTAGTCAGCTTAACTTCTCCCTACAGTTTAAACCCTCCAACCCTAGCAACATCCTTGTAAATCTTTCCTGAACACTTTCAAGTTTCACAACATCTTTCCTATAGCAGGGAGATCAGAATTGCATGCAGTATTCCAATAGTGGCCTAGCCAATGTACAGTCACAACATGACCTCCCAATTCCTATACTCAATGCACTGACCAATAAAGGAAAGCATACCAAATACCTTTTTCACTATCCTGCCTACCAGCAACTCCAATTTCAAGGTACAATGAGTCTGCACTCCAATGTCTCTTTGTTCAGCAACACTCCCCAGGACCAGTTAAGTGTATAAGTCCTGCTCTGGTTGGCCTTTCCAAACTGCAGCACTTCACATTTATCTAAAATAAACTCCATCTGCCACTTCTCAGCCCATTGGCCCATCTGATCAAGATCCTGTTGTATTCTGAAGTAATCTTCTTCGCTGTCCACTTCACTTCCAATTTTGGTGCTGTAACAAATCTGCAATTCCATAAGGAAACCCGAGCAAAACTGGATCAATGTGAATTAGGGGGAAACTCTGTGCTGGTTGGAGTTATACCTGGCATGAAGGAAGATGATTGTGATTGTTGGTGGTCAGTCATCTCAGCTTCAAAACATCACGGCTAGGGTTCATCTAGATAATGTCCTCGGCCCAAAATCTTCAGCTGCTTCACATCAGTGATCTTCACCACATCATAAAGTCAGAAGTGGAGATGTTCATTGACTTTGCACAATAACCATACTCAGTCTTCATAATAAGCAATCCAAATGTAGCAAGGCCTGGACAATATCCAGGTTTGGGCTGAAAAGTAGCATGTAATATTCATGTCACACAAGTTTCATGCAATAGCCACCTCCAATAAGAGAGAATCTAACCATCACTTCTTGACACTCAAATGGCATTACAATCATTGAATTAACTCATCAGGATTACCACTGACTAGTAACTCAAATGGATAAGCCACATCAATACTGTGGCTAGCACTCCTGTGGTGAGTAACTCACCTCCTGATTTCCCAAAGCCTGCGTACCATTTACAAGACAAGTCAGGAGTGTGATGGCATACTCCCCACTTGCTTTGATGAGTGCAATTCCAGTAACACTCAAAAGATTTGACATCATCCAGGGCAAAGCAGCAACTTGTTTGGCACCACGTCACAAATATTCCCTCCGTCCACCATGATGCTCAGTAGCAGCAGAGTCCACTGGGATGCACTGCAGTAAGTCACCAAGACTCTTTCGACAGCATCTTTCTAAACCATGATCACTTCCATCTAAAAGGGCACGGGCAGCAGATACATGGGAACACCACCACCTGATTTTTTTTTCCAAGCAGTGTAGGGAAGTCTAGTTGCAAAAAAGCTGAAGTTAATGGGTATATACAAATATAGATTCACAAGCAACAAGTAGCTGATTGACCTGGGCTGGAGGTGACAATTGGAAGCCGAGCTGTAACAAGGTAGGACACATTCATTCCAAATACTGGATTTTGAGAGGGAAAATGATGGGATTATTGAGTCCATAAAGGAAATTCACAAGGAAGGGCAAGGATCAGATTATAGCTTTAACTACAACTAAGAGGTTGGGGGTAAACACTGATCTGAGTGTGGAAGTAGCTTATAAGGTAGATGAGAGATATGAAGGGTACGTTGCTGAAGGAAAGATAATGCCTTTTGGGCCAAGACTTCATAAAGGCATAAGTACAGATCTGTAAAATATGTCATATATGTCAGGTGGTAGGAAAACTTCAACATATGATTAAGTCGACACCCTTGATACCAATTCTAGCATTTGAAGAATCATTTAGTTGACTCTTGGTAGGCATATGATCATTATTAGAAGCAAAAGCAGGACATCAGTATATGGGTCTGATAGCCTGATTCTCAGAAGCAATTCCTTTAAAGGCAATTA
Organism: Hemiscyllium ocellatum; assembly: GCF_020745735.1. Classification (NCBI taxonomy): domain Eukaryota; kingdom Metazoa; phylum Chordata; class Chondrichthyes; order Orectolobiformes; family Hemiscylliidae; genus Hemiscyllium; species Hemiscyllium ocellatum. The sequence continues at coordinate 10,419,501 of NC_083442.1, forward strand.
CAGCTCGTGTTAAAACACATTTTTTACCCTTTATGGGCTGCCAATTGAGACACAGTCTTATCAAGTTTCTAACTTTATGTCTAACATTTTCCAGTTTGTGTATAAAAAAAATTGAAGTCATAGAGTCATACAGATGTACAGCACGGAAACATATCCTTCAGTCCAACCCGTCCATGCTGACCAGACATCCCAACCCAATCTAGTCCCACCTGTCAGCACCTGGCCCATAACCCTCCAAACCCTTCCTATTCGTATACCCATCCAGATGCCTTGTAAATGTTGCAATTGTACCAGCCTCCATCACTTCCTCTGGCAGCTCATTCCATGCACGTACCACCCTCTGCGTGAAAAAGTTGCCCCTTAGGTCTCTTTTATATCTTTCCCCTCTCACCCTAGACTTATGCCTTCTAATTCGGGACCCCCCCACCCATGGAAAAGACTTTGTCTATTTACCCTATCCATGCCCCTCATGATTTTATAAACCTCAATAAAGTCATCCCTCATCCTTTGACACTCCAGGGAAAACAGCCCCAGCCTGTTCAACCTCTCCCTATAGCTCAAATCCTCCAATCCTGGCAACATCCTTGTAAATCTTTTCTGAACCCTTTCAAGTTTCATTAAATCATTCCAATAGGAAGGAGACCAGAATTGCACGCAATATTCCAACAGTGGCCTAACCAATGTCCTGTACACATGCAACATGACCTCCCAATATTCAATGTTCTGACCAACAAAGAAAAGCATAACAAATGCTTTCTTCACTATCCTATCTACCTGCAATGCCACTTTCAAGGAGCTATGAACCTGCACCCCAAGGTCTCTTTGTTCAGCAACACTCCTGAGGTCCTTACCATTAAGTGCATAAGTCCTGCTAAGATTTGCTTTCCCAAAATGCAGCACTTTGCATTTATCTGAATTAAACTCCATCTGCCACTTCTCAGCCCAAGTCAATTATCTATTATTCACAAGCTCATGAAGCTTTGGAGTGGTACCATCAGACTACCAAACTACGATTATGGCATACTGTCACAAATACCAACAGGATTGGGAGACAGGATTAGATTTATGACCAGCTGCTACCAAAGCCAATGGACTGACCATAGACCATTCCCTGGACTGGAGGGGCATGGACGCCCTCTCCAAGATACCCATGATCAAATGTCTGACCATAGCATATGCTATGGAGCCCTTGATTGACAAGTGTCTCCACTGACTTTGGTGCTGACACTCTATTAAGACATAAAGACATGGCTGCTTGCCTGCTGCATATGGAGTATATTGCTACATGATATGCTAACACGTGGTGCAGGTGTCTGATTGATGTAATGCACAGCTGTACAGCAGGATATGTAGCCCCGAGACTAGGACCACTCGCCAAGCTACCTGTTTCTGTGACAGTGCAAAACAAAATAGGGATTTTGTAAGCATGCAGGTATGCAGAGTGACAACAAGCATGCCACGCTGAGATGCAGTGTGATCAGGTCTGCAAGCTGGGTGCCTGTCCCTGCTACAGCCTTTCAATGCTATTAGCTGTTGTGTCCTTCAATGCCTGTCTGAGCTATCAGAGTACATGGTAGCATTGCCAGCGTGGTTAATATGTGGTGGCAGACACTGAATGTCTGGATAGTTTTTGCTACTGCTGTTGGGGGAGGTTTTAAACTAATGTGGCAGGGGGCTGCGAACCAGAGCAGAAGACTAGTAGACAGCGAGGTGGAAACTGGAGAATTATGACGTTAGCATTAATAAGGGGAAGAGTAGGCAGAGAGCAGATGATCGCAAAGAGAACTGGTGGCCTGAAGTGCACATACTTTAATGCAAGGAGTATCGTGGATAAGGCAGATGAACTTAGGGCTTGGATTGGTGTCTGTGGGTTTGATGTTATTGCAATCACAGAGACTTGGTTGAAGAAAAGGTATGATTGGCAACTAAATATTCTAGGATATAGACGCTTCAGACAGTACAGGGAGGGAAGTAAAAGTGGGGGGAGGAGTATCATTGCTGGTCAGGGATGATATCATGGCTGTGCTAAAGGAGGACACTATGGAGGGCTTGAGTAGTGAGGTATTATGGTAGAGCTGAGAAATAAGAAGGGTGCAGTTACATTGTTGGGACTGTACTACAGGCCTCCCAACAGTGAGCATGAGGTTGAACAAATAGTTAAACAGATTATGGAAAGATGTAGAGGCCACAGGGTGATGATGATGATAGGAGATTTTACTTTTTCTAACATTGACTGGGATACACTTAGTGTAAGAGGTCTGGATGGGGTAGAATTTGTAAGAAGCGTCCAGGAGAGTTTTCTAGAGCAGTATGTCAATAGTCCAACGAGGGAAGGGGCTCTATGAACCAGGCCAGGTGGTAGAAGTTGCAGTGTGGGATTTCTTTGGGAATAGTGACCACAATTCTGTTAAATTTTAAAATACTCACAGACAAAGATGAGAGTGGTCCTAAGGGAAGAATACTAAACTGGACCAAGGCCAATTATATCAAAATTAGGCAGGAGCTGGGAATTGTGGATTGGACACAGTTATTTGAAGGGAAGTCCACATGTGGGAGGCTTTCAAAGAGAGGTTAAAGATAGTGTAGGATAGGCATGTCCTGTTGAAAACAAAGGATAGGAAGGGCAAGATTCATGAACCATGGATGACAGGAGAAATTGTATGACTAGCCAAGAGAAAAAGGGAAGCGTACATAAGGTCCAGGCAGCTAAGAACAGAATGGGCCCTGGAGGAATATCGGGAAAGTAGGACCAGTCTTAAACAGGGAATCAAGCAGGCTAAAAGGCATCATGAAATAGCTTTAGCGAACAGAATTAAGGAGAATCCCAAAGCCTTTTTTTTGGTAAATATATTTATTAGCAACATTTTTTTAACTTTACAAACATAAAAAAATCAATAACAAATAGCAGTATAATAAAAAGAAAAAAAACCACAAGTTACACTACAACTACTGTCTACTAAGTATTAACCTACCCTATTACACAAAACAAACCCTAACACTGTGCAAAGCAACACCAAAAAAAAAAGCAAAAAAAAAATTGAAAAGCACAAAATACAGAACAACTATGCTTGGTGCAAAGCTCCCAAACAAAGGAACGGAAGCATTGTATATATTCCCGTATTAGCTCAGGAGACCCCCCTCCAGGGCCTAGGGCTCGACAAATCTAACCATCCTGGTCAAACAAACGCCTGAGTTAAGATAACTGACAAATCTATATCCAAGACTGGTCTGTTGTGTGGTGCACCATGTTTGTAAAAAAGCCCAAGAGAATGTGCTCCATAACTAATTTCTGCCATCCCAGGAAGCCCGGCGGGTTCTCAGACACCCAATTCATCAGAATATTCTTCCAAGCACAGTATGTAAGAATATTAAAAAGGTTCTTCCCCTGCCCGTGTAAGATGGTAAATTTGGTAGACCTAAGAGGAGAGATATCGGGTCTATTTAGACTTCAGTACTCAATACCCTCCCTGTCTCTCCCGCCACAGCGCTCCAATAAACAAAGAGCCTGTGGCATGTCCAGAAGCAATACCTACACTTATCTTACATTTGGGCACACTGAAGATGCCCCTTTTTTAAACTTCACCAGACGGTCTGGTGCCAGATGAGCCCTGTGCAGAACTTTTAACTGCGTAGCGCATGTCCTATTACAGATTGAGATCTTTCGAGTATTCTCCCATATGTTCTCCCATGTTTCAGAAAAGATCTCCACTCCTAGCTCTTGTTCCCAAACCTCACATAACAGTTTAATATCCTGCCAGGTCCTGGCACCCAGCAGGCAATAGAGGGCACTAACTGAAAGGGTGCTTGTGGAACGTAGCAACAATCTCTCTGTATTGGGCTTATATGGCTTAGTGAGAAGTGTAGCCTTCTTCTGGATGAAATCCCTAACCTGAAAAAACAGAAAAGGCCTCTGCTGGGCAACCCGTATTTGCGGCTCAGTTGCTCAAAAGATATCATAACCTCCCACTCAAACAAGTCTCCCAAACTAGAAATACCTCCCGCTGCCCACAGTTTGAACCCTGAGTCCATCATCCCTGGTCGGAACCCTGGCATGACAACTATAGGTTTAAGTGGCAAAGTCTTGGATAAACAATCCTTGCTCTGACGCATCGCCCTCCAAGCCCTGACTGTACGAATGACAATGGGGTTCCGGCAGTAGTCCATAACTGTCCTCATCTTATCATGAACAACAAGTTAATAAGAGGACATTTTGCTTGGGAGGCCTCAATATCCAGCCATATTGAGTTTGGATCATTACCTACCCAATCACAGACAAAGGACAGCAGGGAATTCAATTGATACCTTCTGATGTCTGGGAAATCAACTCCTCCCCCTCCTTGAGGCAACTGCAATTTAGTAAGTTTGATGAGGGGCCGCCCACGATGCCAGACAAAGGAACCAAACCACCCCATAAGCTTCTGCAGCGTTGACCTGGGAAACATTATAGGGAGCATACGCATGGGATAACGCAAACAAGGAAGAACATTCATCTTAATGAGAGATATTCGGCCCAGCCATGAAATTGGAAGAGCCTCCCATCTCTGTAGATCTCACCTAATATTGTCGAGCAAGTGAGCAAACTTAGTCCGAAATAACAGATCAAACTTGGGGGTTATAAAAATGCCTAGGTATCGGAACCCTGCCCGTAAGCACTTAAAAGGGAACTTAGGGTCACCTTCAACTTCTGGCACATCCTTAAGATTCCCCAAAGTCATAGCCTCCCATTTTGCAAAGTTAATCTTATATCCTGAAGTAGCCCCAAATGAATTGATACATTGTATCAAATGGGGTACGGAGGTCATCAGATTTGATTAAAACAGATGGACATCATCCGCATACAGTGTAATTTTGTGTGCCATCGATTCCACTTCTGGAGTGGTTATGTGAACGTTCTGACGAATGGCCTCTGCCAGCAGCTCTATCACCAACATAAACAATGGTGAGAGGGGGCTGCTTTGCCGACTACCCCAACTAATCCTAAAATTCCCAGACTTCATACCATTGGTGATGACCGCGGCCAGAGGGTGGCAATATAAAACCTCCACCCACCTCTAGCAAAGACTCCACCCAACCCTAACTGTTCTAAGACACAAAAAAGATACGGCCACTCCACCCTGTCAAATGCTTTCTCTGCATCTAAGGAAATCACCAACCTCTGAGTCAATTGTTGCTGATAAACTTGGACCATATTCAGCAACCTTCTAATACTTTTAGAGGACCTACAGCCCCTTATAAAGCTTGTCTGGTCCTCTTTAATAATATGGAGCAACACCTTTTCCAAACGCCAGGATCTTGAAATCTGAATTTAATAGAGAGATGGGCCTGTATGAGGCACAATCCTCAGGAACCTTCCCCTTCTTAAGAATTAAGGATATATGAGCTTCTCTCAAAGATGTGGCAGGCACTCATGCATATAGGAGTGATTGTACATCTCAACATCGGCCCTGACAGAATCCCTATAAACTCCTTATAAAACTCACCTGGGAGACCATCAGGGCCAGGTGCTTTCCCACTCTGAAGTTGCCTAGCGCCTCCTGTATTTCCTGAACTGTTAAGGGAGCATTAAAGAAAGAGGCCTGTTCTAAGATTACCCCTGGGACGTTCAAGTTCTTAAAACAGGTCTCCATTTTAGCCCTCCTGTCTTCGCAACCTTCAGACCGATACAATTCAGAGTAAAAACTCCAAACATCCTCATTAATCTTTTTAGCATCGTATGTAAGGACCCTGGCCTTGTCTCTGATTGCAGTCATGTATTGGGGAGCATGCTTTTAACTAGTCAGGTACACTAAATACTTCCCTGGCCTATCCCCATATTCAAACAGCCTTTGTCTAGCAAAAAATGAGGTCTGCAGATGCTGGAGATCACAGCTGAAAATGTTTGCTGGTTAAAGCACAGCAGGTTAGGCAGCATCCAAGGAATAGGAAATTCGACGTTTCGGGCATAAGCCCTTCATCAGAAATGAGGAGAGTGTGCCAAGCAGGCTAAGATAAAAGGTAGGGAGGAGGGACTTGGGGGAGGGGCGATGGAGATGTGATAGGTGGAAGAAGGTCAAGGTGAGGCTGATAGGCCGGAGTGGGGTGGGGGCGGAGAGGTCAGGAAGAAGATTGCAGGTTAGGAGGGCGGTGCTGAGTTGAGGGAACCGACTGAGACAAGGTGGGGGGAGGGGAAATGAGGAAACTGGAGAAATCTGAGTTCAGTCCTTGTGGTTGGAGGGTTCCCAGGCGGAAGATGAGGCGCTCCTCCTCCAACCGTCGTGTTGTTATGTTCTGCCGGTGGAGGAGTCCAAGGACCTGCATGTCCTCGGTGGAGTGGGAGGGAGAGCTAAAGTGTTGAGCCACGGGGTGGTTGGGTTGGTTGGTCCGGGTGTCCCAGAGGTGTTCTCTGAAGCGTTCCGCAAGTAAGCGGCCCGTCTTCCCAATATAGAGGAGGCCACATCGGGTGCAGCGGATGCAATAGATGATGTGTGTGGAGGTGCAGGTGAACTTGTGGCGGATATGGACGGATCCCTTGGGGCCTTGGAGGGAAGTGAGGGAGGAGGTGTGGGCGCAAGTTTTACATTTCCTGCGGTTGCAGGGGAAGGTGCCGGGAGTGGAGGTTGGGTTGGTGGGGGGTGTGGACCTGACAAGGGAGTCACGAAGGGAGTGGTCTTTGCGGAATGCTGATAGGGGAGGGGAGGGAAATATATCCCTGGTGGTGGGGTCTGTTTGGAGGTGGCGGAAATGACGGCGGATGATACGTTGTATACGGAAGTTGGTGGGGTGGTAGGTGAGAACCAGTGTGGTTCTGTCTTGGTGGCGGTTGGAGGAGCGGGGCTCAAGGGCGGAGGAGCGGGAAGTGGAGGAGATGCGGTGGAGGGCATCGTCGATCACGTCTGGGGGGAATCTGCGGTCCTTGAAGAAGGAGGCCATCTGGGCTGTGCGGTGTTGGAACTGGTCCTCCTGGGAGCAGATGCGGCGGAGACGAAGGAATTGGGAATATGGGATGGAGTTTTTACAGGGGGCAGGGTGGGAGGAGGTGTAGTCCAGGTAGCTGTGGGAGTCAGTCGGTTTATAGTAGATGTCTGTGTTGAGTCGGTCGCCCGAGATAGAAATGGAAAGGTCTAGGAAGGGGAGGGAGGAGTCTGAGACAGTCCAGGTGAATTTGAGGTCGGGATGGAAGGCATTAGTAAAGTTGATGAACTGTTCAACCTCCTCGTGGGAGCACGAGGCAGCGCCGATACAGTCATCGATGTAGCGGAGGAAAAGGTGGGGGGTGGTGCCAGTGTAGTTGCGGAAGATGGACTGTTCCACATACCCTATGAAGAGACAGGCATAGCTGGGGCCCATGCGGGTGCCCATGGCAACTCCTTTAGTTTGGAGGAAGTGGGAGGATTGAAAAGAGAAATTATTCAGGGTGAGGACCAGTTCAGTCAGTCGAAGGAGGGTGTCAGTGGAAGGGTACTGGTTGGTGCGGCGGGAAAGGAAGAAGCGGAGGGCTTTGAGTCCTTCGTGATGGGGGATGGAGGTGTACAGGGACTGGATGTCCATCGTGAAAATAAGGCGTTGGGGACCGGGGAAGCGAAAATCCTGGAGGAGGTGGAGGGCATGGGTGGTGTCCCGAACGTAGGTGGGGAGTTCTTGGACTAAAGGGGACAGAACCGTGTCGAGGTATGCGGAGATGAGTTCGGTGGGGCAGGAGCAGGCTGAGACAATGGGTCGGCTGGGGCAGTCAGGTTTGTGGATTTTGGGTAGGAGGTAGAAACGGGCGGTGCGGGGTTGTGGGACTATGAGGTTGGAGGCGGTGGATGGGAGATCCCCTGAGGTGATGAGGTTATGGATGGTCTGGGAGATGATGGTTTGGTGGTGGGAGGTGGGGTCGTGGTCAAGGGGGCGATAAGAGGAGGCGCCCGCGAGCTGGCGTTTGGCCTCAGCGGTATAAAGGTCGGTGCGCCAAACTACTACCGCGCTTCCCTTGTCTGTCGGTTTGGCACCTCCCACCACCAAAATCCACAAACCTGACTGCCCCGGCCGACCCATTGTCTCAGCCTGCTCCTGCCCCACCGAACTCATCTCCGCATACCTCGACACGGTTCTGTCCCCTTTAGTCCAAGAACTCCCCACCTACGTTCGGGACACCACCCATGCCCTCCACCTCCTCCAGGATTTTCTCTTCCCCGGTCCCCAACGCCTTATTTTCACGATGGACATCCAGTCCCTGTACACCTCCATCCCCCATCACGAAGGACTCAAAGCCCTCCGCTTCTTCCTTTCCCGCCGCACCAACCAGTACCCTTCCACTGACACCCTCCTTTGACTGACTGAACTGGTCCTCACCCTGAACAATTTCTCTTTTCAATCCTCCCACTTCCTCCAAACTAAAGGAGTTGCCATGGGCACCCGCATGGGCCCCAGCTATGCCTGTCTCTTCGTAGGATATGTGGAACAGTCCATCTTCCGCAACTACACTGGCACCAACCCCCACCTTTTCCTCCGCTACATCGATGACTGTATCGGCGCTGCCTCGTGCTCCCACGAGGAGGTTGAACAGTTCATTAACTTTACTAACACCTTCCATCCTGACCTCAAATTCACCTGGACTGTCTCAGACTCCTCCCTCCCCTTCCTAGACCTTTCCATTTCTATCTCGGGCGACCGACTCAACACAGACATCTACTATAAACCGACTGACTCCCACAGCTACCTGGACTACACCTCCTCCCACCCTGCCCCCTGTAAAAACTCCATCCCATATTCCCAATTCCTTCGTCTCCGCCGCATCTGCTCCCAGGAGGACCAGTTCCAACACCGCACAGCCCAGATGACCTCCTTCTTCAAGGACCGCAGATTCTCCCCAGACGTGATCGACGATGCCCTCCACCGCATCTCCTCCACTTCCCGCTCCTCCGCCCTTGAGCCCCGCTCCTCCAACCGCCACCAAGACAGAACCACACTGGTTCTCACCTACCACCCCACCAACTTCCGTATACAACGTATCATCCGCCGTCATTTCCGCCACCTCCAAACAGACCCCACCACCAGGGATATATTTCCCTCCCCTCCCCTATCAGCATTCCGCAAAGACCACTCCCTTCGTGACTCCCTCGTCAGGTCCACACCCCGCACCAACCCAACCTCCACTCCCGGCACCTTCCCCTGCAACCGCAGGAAATGTAAAACTTGCGCCCACACCTCCTCCCTCATTTCCCTCCAAGACCCCAAGGGATCATTCCATATCCGCCACAAATTCACCTGTACCTCCACACACATCATCTATTGCATCCGATGTGGCCTCCTCTATATTGGGGAGACGGGCCGCTTACTTGCAAAACGCTTCAGAGAACACCTCTGGGACGCCCGGACCAACCAACCCAACCACCCCGTGGCTCAACACTTTAACTCTCCCTCCCACTCCACCGAGGACATGCAGGTCCTTGGACTTCTCCACTGGCAGAACATAACAACACGATGGCTGGAGGAGGAGCGCCTCACCTTCTGCCTGGGAACCCTCCAACCACAAGGAATGAACTCAGATTTCTCCAGTTTCCTCATTTTCCCTCCCCCCACCTTGTCTCAGTCGGTTCCCTCAACTCAGCACCGCCCTCCTAACCTGCAATCTTCTTCCTGACCTCTCCGCCCCCACCCCACTCCGGCCTATCAGCCTCACCTTGACCTTCTTCCACCTATCACATCTCCATCGCCCCTCCCCCAAGTCCCTCCTCCCTACCTTTTATCTTAGCCTGCTTGGCACACTCTCCTCATTCCTGATGAAGGGCTTATGCCCGAAACGTCGAATTTCCTATTCCTTGGATGCTGCCTAACCTGCTGTGCTTTAACCAGCAACACATTTTCAGCTTTGTCTAGCAAAAGCAAGTTCTTTCTTTGTGTTTTGTGTCAGAATTGAATTCAAGGCAGCCCAAAGGGCTGTGATCCGCTGTAGCTTAGTCACCGAAGGCCGCGCAAAATGTGCTGCCTTGGCGGCTTTCAACCGCATCTCAAGTAGATGCTGCTATTTCTCCTTCTGTCCTTTCCAGCTAGCCGAATAGGAAATAGCTAATCCCCTAGCAAAGGCCTTAGCAATCTCCCATAGCATGGACAGACTACTGGCTGTGCCTGAGCTGGTAGTCAAGAATTTCTGAAACTCCTTCAAAAAGTATTCCACAATCTTGGAATCCTTAAGGAGAAAAGGGTCCAAACGCCAGTGCTGCAAACCTAGCCCTTCACTCTTGGCCTTAACCTCCAAATATACTGCTGCGCGATCAGAGATAGCTATATTCCCAATTTTACAACCCATAATCGAATCTAGAAGGGCCGAGGGAGCCAGTAAGAGGTCAGTCCTCGTGTGATATTTATGTGGGTTTGAAAAAAGGTGAAGTCTCTCCCGTAGGGTGAAGACGTCTCTAAATATCCACCAGCCCCAACTCCTCACATAAGTCAGCCATCTGCTTGGCCTGCGAAGAAATAGTTGGCGGCCCACAAGGCATCCTGTCCACTGTCGGATCCAAAAAACAATTAAATCCCCCCCTTATAATAATGTGCTGTGTTCCAAAAGCACTCAACTTAGAGAAAGCACTTATCAAAAATTTGAGAGGATGCACCGGAGGACAGTAGACATTTAAAATGCCATATTCTTCCCCATATATAGATTCTCTAATTATCACAAACCGACCCTGCAGCACCTGCAGATCTTTTCCCTGGGATCTGGAAGCTTCTATGACCTTTCACTTGTCCGTATATGAATGGAAGTGCACGAGGGCCTGAACTGTGCACTGTAACCTAATAAGCCCTTTCAATCTGCAGCCTGCTGGACTCGACATGAGGGCCCAAAACCTTCGGCAGCCAGCTTTCAAAGAAGCTGACAGGCTGTTCACCTTCCTCACCTTCAGGGGGCCCGACAATTTGGAAATTTATCCTCTGACCTCGATTTTCGAGGTCGTCGATATGACCTCGCATGGTCTGCATCTCTGGCTCCAGCACCTGGATCCGATTGGATGAGGACTCCATCGCAGCTTCCTAGGCCTACCTCCTCCAGCCTCTCCCCGAGGCCCTAGATCTCCTGCTCATGCTTCTGCAGCATGGATGCAATAGGTTCGACCTGGGCACAAATCTCCCCACAGATCTCCTCAATCGCCAGCCGCAACTTTCAAAGTAAGTCCCTCCATTTTCGCAGCCAATTCCTGTGAGTCTGTCAGGTCCCCGGGGGGTTCAGGAGAGGCTGCTGATGCTTCTATCTCTGGTATGCTGGGTGCTGCAGGGGAGTGTCCTCCCTGCTGGTGTTTGCTCGCTCCTTTTCCCTTTGGCATCCTTCCCACTCCCAAATATTAACAAATATGTGTTCTGTAAGGTTTTAAACTAATAATTCCACCACATAAGTTGGCCAGGGATGGCAAAAACACCAGTATGTCTTGGCTTTTATGCAGAGCTGCCCACAGCAGTTCTACAAAATCACCGCCATCCTGCCAAATCGCCTTTTATTCTTATATAAGAAACAAGCAGGTAACTAGAGAAAGGATTGGTCCACTAAAGGATAATGAAAGAAGGCTGTGTGTCGAACCTGAGGAAATGGGTAATCTGAATGATTACTTTGTATCAGTGTTCACTGGGGAGAGGGACATGATGAATGTTGAGATTAGAGATGGAAGTTTGATTAGTCTGGATCACTTTGACATAAGTAGGGAAGATTTATTGGTTAGGTTAGAAGTTATTAAAGTGGACAAATCCCCAGGACTGGATGAGATCTATCCTAAGTTGCTGAGGGAGCCGAGAGAGGAAATAGCTGGGGCCCTGACAGATATCTTTGTAGCATCCTTAAACACAGGTGAGGTGCCGGAGGACTGGAGGGTTGCTCATGTTGTTCCCCCATACAAGAAGAGTAGTCAGGATATTCCAGGTAACTACAGACTAGTGAGCCTGACATCAGTGGTGGGAAAGTTGCTGGAGAAGGTACTGAGGGATAAAATCTATTTGTAGTTGGAAAAGAATGGGCTTATCAGTGATAAGCAACATTGTTTTGTGCGGGGGAGATCGTGCCTTACCAACTTAATAGAGTTCTTTGAGGAAGTGATCAAGTTGGTAGATGAAGGAAGGGCTGTAGATGTCATATAAATGGACTTCAGTAAGGTGTTTGATAAGGTTCCCCATGGTAAACTAAAGGACAAAATGAAGCCACATGGTGTGCAGGGAGTTCGAGCTAGTTGGGTAAAGAACTGGTTAAGCAACAGGAGACAGAGAGTAGTAGTTGAAGGGAGCTTCTTGAAATGGAGAAAGGTGACCAGTGTGTTCCACAGGGATTAGTGCTGGGGCCATTGTTGTTTGTGATATACATAAATGATCTGGAAGAGGGAACTGTTAGTATGATCAGCAACTTTTCAGATGACATGAAGATTGGTGGAGTCACAGAAAGCATAAGGGACTGTCAAAGAATACAGCAGATTATAGATAGACTGGAGAGTTGGGCAGAGAAGTCACAGATGGAGTTCAGTCCAGGCAAATGTGAAGTGATGCATTTTGGGAAGTCTCATTCTAGAGCGAATTATACAGTAAATCGAAGAGCTTTAGGAAAAGTTGATGAGCAGAGAGATCTGGAAATTCAGGTCCATTGTACCCTGAAGGTTGCTGCACAGGTGGATAGAGTGGTCAAGAAGGCATATGGTATGCTTGCCTGCATCGGACGGGGTATTGAGTATAAGAGTTGGCAGGTCATGCTAAAATTGTACAAGACATTGGTTTGAGTAAAAAGTGAGGTCTGCAGCTGCTGGAGATCAGAGCTGAAAATGTGTTGCTGGTTAAAGCACAGCAGGTTAGGCAGCATCCAAGGAACAGGAAATTCGACGTTTCAGGCCAGAGCCCTTCATGGTTCGGCCACATTTAGAATACTGTGTACAGTTCTGGTCACCACATTACCAAAAGGATGTGGAGGCTATGGAAAGGGTGCAGAGAAAGTTTACGAGGATATTGGTTGAGTAGGTTAGGTTTGTTTTGATTAGAAAAAAGGAGATTGAGGGGAGGACCTGATTGAGGTTTACAAAATCATGAAAGGTATACACAGGGTAGATAGAGATAAGCTTTTTCCCAGGGTAAAGGATTCAATAACGAAAATTGCATTCAAGGTGAGAGGTGAAAAGTGTAAGGGAGATACACGCGGCAAGTATTTTACACAGAGGGTAGTGGGTGTCTGGAACACGTTGCCAGCTGAGGTGGTAGAGGCAGGCACAGTAGATTTTCTTAAGATGCGTGTGGACAGATGCATGAGGAGGTGGGGAGCAGAGGGATACAGATGCTTAGGAATTGGACAACAGGTGCACCCAACTCTCGGTCCTCCAAGATTGTGTTAGGGAACTGGAGCAGGAGCTGGATGACCTTCGGATCATTCAGGAGGCAGAGGCTGTGATAGGTAAAAGTTACAGGGAAGTAGTTACTCCTCGGCACGAAGAAAGCTGGGTGACTGTTCGAAGGGGGAGAAAACAGTCAGTGGAGGGATCTCCTGTGGTCATTCCCCTGAAAAACATATATACCGTTTTGGATGTTGTTGGGGGGACAACTTACCAGGGGCATGCAGTGGGGCCGTGGTCTCTGGCACAGAAGGCAAAGATGGAAAGGAGAGTGTTAGTCATTGGGGACTCAATAATTAGAGAGTCAGATAAAAGCTTTGTTGGGAACGAAAAGACTCGCGGTTGGTATGTTGCCTCCCAGGTGCCAGGGTCTGTAATGTCTCGGATCGTGTCTTTGGGGTCCTGATGGGAGCGGGGGACCAGCCCAAGTTGAGGTCCATGTACATACCAATGACATAGAAAGAGGGATAGGGATGTAAGGCAGGATTTCAGGGAGCTAGGGTGAAAGCTGAGAGCTAGAACAAACAGAGTTGTTATCTCTGGTTTGTTACCCGCACCACAAGTGGGCGGCCCGGTGGCACAGTGGTTAGCACGGCTGCTTTACAGGACCAGCGGGCCGCGGTTCAATTCCCGCCTCTGGCGACTCTGTGTGTTAGGTGAAGGGATAAGTGTTGGAGAATGTTTCTTGGTAGGGCGGCACGGTGGCACAGTGGTTAGCACTGCTGCCTCACAGCGCCTGTAGTCCCGGGTTCAATTCCCAACTCAGGCGACTGACTGTGTGGAGTTTGCACGTTCTCCCCGTGTCTGCGTGGGTTTCCTCCGGGTGCTCCGGTTTCCTCCCACAGTCACAAAGATGTGCGGGTCAGGTGAATTGGCCAAGCTAAATTGCCCGTAGTGTTAGGTAAGGGGTAAATGTAGGGGTATGGGTGGGTTGCGCTTCGGCGGGTCGGTGTGGACTTGTTGGGCCGAAGGGCCTGTTTCCACACTGTAAGTCTAATCTAATCTAATCTAATCACATGATAGCAAGGCAAGGGAGAGGTATCAGCTGAACACGTAGCTGCAAGGATGGTGCAGGAGGGAGGGTTTCAGATATATAGATAATTGGGGCTCATTCTGGGGAAAGTGGGACCTGTACAAACAGGATGGTCTTCACTTGAACCACAGGAGTTCCAGTATCCTGGGTGGGAAATTTGCTGGTGCTATTCGGATGAGTTTAAACTAGCTCAGCAGGGGAATGGGAATCTGAGGTGTAGTTGCAGTGCACAAGAGGATGAGAGGAGGGAGGGCATGGACAGGATTTCAGTGTCACAGGAATATGCTGGAGACAGCAAACTAGTTTGAAGTGTGTCTACTTCAATGCCAGAAGTATCCGAAATAAGGTAGGCAAGCTTGCAGTATGGATAGGTACCTGGGACTTCGATGTTGTGGCCATTTCAGAGATATGGACAGAGCAGGGAGAGGAATGGATGTTGTAGGTTCCAGGGTTTAGATCTTTCATTTAGAACAGGCAAGGCAGTAAAAGAGGGAGAGGTGTGGCCTTGTTAGTCAAGGATAGTATAACGGTGGCTGAAAGAACTCTTGATGAGGACTCATCTACTGAGGTAGTGTGGGCTGAGGTTAGAAGCAGGGGAGAAGAGGTCACGCTGCTTGGAGTTTTTTATAGACTTCTGCAAAGTTCCAGGGAGATGGACGAGAGGATTGGCAAAATTATTCTGGGTAGGAATGAAAGGAACAGGGTGGTCATTATGGGGGCCTTTAATTTACCTAACATTGATTGGAAATGTTATAAATCTAGTAAGTCGGATGGATCAGTTTTTGTCCAATGTGTACAGGAGGGTTTCCTGACACAATATGTCAAAGAGCCAACAAGAGGGGAAGCCACACTGGATTTGGTGCTTGGTAATGAACCAGGCCAGGTGTTTGATTTAATTACATTAGATTACTTACAGTGTGGAAATAGGCCCTTCGACCCAACAAGTCCACACCAACCCGCCAAAGTGTAACCCACCCAGACCCATTCCCCTACATTTATCCCTTCACCTAACATGGCCAATTCACCTAACCTGCACGTTTTTGGATTGTGGGAGGAAACCGGAGCACCCAGAGAAAACCCACACCCATGGGGAGAATGTGCAAACTCCACACAGAGAGTCGCCTGAGGCAAGAATTGAACCCGGGTCTCTGGCGCTGTGAGGCAGCAGTGCTAACCACTGTGCCGCCCATTGTAGGTGAACACTTTGGACAGAGTGACCATAATTCAGTTACGTTTAGTTTAGCAAAGGAAAAGGATAGGATAGGTCAAGAGTTATCGTTGGGGCAAGGGCAATTGTAATGCGATTGGGCAAGAATTAGGATGCAGAGAATGGGGTAACAAAATGCAGGGGATGCAGACAATGGAAATGGGGAGCTGATATAAGGAACAGATATTGCGTGTCCTTGATAGGTATGTCCCTGTCAGGCAGGGAGGAAGTGATAAGGTAAGGAAACCGTGGTTACTACAGAAATTGCATCTCTTATTAAACGGAAGAAGGATGCTTATGTGTTGATGAGACAAGATGGTTCAGATGAGGCGACGGAGAGTTACAGATCAGTTAGGAAGGATTTAAAGACAGAGTTAAGAAGAGCAAAGAGAGGACATGAGCAGTCTTTAGCAAATAGAATAAAGGAGAACCCTAAATCCTTCTGCAGGTATGTGAGGAATAAAAGGATGATTAGGATAGGAATAGGGCCAGTCAAAGACAGAAGTGGGAAATTGAGTGTGGACCCTGTGGAGATCAGAGAGGTGCTAAATGAACATTTCTCATTGGTTTTCACTCAGGAAAAGGAGAATATTACAGAGGAGAAGAATGAGATACGAGATATTAGACTAGAAAGGATTGAGGTTAGTTATAAAGAGGTGTTACCAATTCTGGAAGGGTTGAAAGTTGACAAGTCCCCTGGGCCGGATGGGATTTATCCGAAGATTGTCTGGGAGGCTAGGGAGGAGATAGTGGAGCCTTTGGCTTTGATCTTTGAGTTGTCATTGTCCACAGGTTTAGTACCAGAGGACTGGAGGTTTGCAAATGTTGTGCCCTTGTTCAAGAAGGACAGTAGAGATGACCCAGATAATTATAGACCAGTGAGCCTTACTTCTGTTGTAGGAAAGGTTTTGGAAAGGATTATAAGAGATAAGATTTATAATCATCTAGCAAGCAACAATTTGATTTCAGATAGTCAACATGGTTTCAACAAGGGCAGGTTGTGTCTTACAAATCTCATTGAGTTTTTTGAGAAGGTGACAGCATATAGATGAGTTTAGGGCAGTTGACGTGGTATGCATGGACTTCAGTAATGCCTTTGATAAGATTCCACATGTTAGGCTGTTGGAGTAAATGCAGAGGCATGGAATTGAGGGTGATTTAGCAGTTTGGATTAGAAATTGGCTTTCTGAAAGAAGGCAGCGAGTGGTGGTTGATGGGAAATATTCAGCCTGAGTCCAGTTACTAGTGTTGTGCCACAAGGATCTGTTTTGGGACCTCTGCTGTTTGTCATTTTTATAAATACCTTAGACGCAGGAGTATGTGGATGGATTAGTAAATTTGCAGATAACATTAAAGTTGGTGGAGTAGTGGACAGTTTGGAAGAATGTTACAGGTTACAGGGGGACTTGGATAAACTGCAGAATTGGGCTGAGAGGTGGTAAATAGAGTTCAATGCAGCTAAATGTGAGGTGATTCACTTTGGAAAGAAAAACAGGAAGGCAGAGTACTGGGTCAATGGAAAGATGCTTGGTAGTGTGGATGTGCAGAGGGATGTTGGAGTCCATCTGCATAGATCCCTGAAAGATGTCACCCAGGTTGTTAGTGCTGTTAAGAAGGCATATGGTGTGTTAGGTTTCATTGGTAGAGGGATTGAGTTCTGGAGCCACAATATCATGCTGCAACTATACATAACGCGAATATTGTGTACAGTTCTGGTCGTCATATTTCGGGAAGGATGTGGAAGCATTGGAAAAGGTACAGAGGAGGTTTACCAGGATGTTACCTGGTCTGGAGGGAAGGTCTTATGAGGAAAGGCTAAGAAGCTTGAGTCTGTTCTCATTGGAAAGAAGAAGGCTAAGAGAGGATTTGGTAGAGATATACAAGATGATCAGAGGATTAGAAAGGGTAGACAGTGAAAGTCTTTTTCCTAGGATGATGACATCAGCTCATATGAGGGGGCATAACTACAAGTTGAGGGGTAATAGATTTAAGACAGATGTCAGAGGCAGGTTCTTTACTCAGAGAGTGGTAAGGGCATGGAATGCCCTGCCTGCCAATGTAGTTAACTCAGCCACATTAGGGAGATTTAAACAATCCTTGGATAAGCACATGGATGATGATGGGATATCGTAGGGGGACGAGCTGAGAATAATTCACAGGTTGGCGCAACATTGAGGGATTTAACTATAAGTAATAATTGCCAAAATGTACCTCATAGGTGCCTAGTGAGAATCTGTTTTGGGAAAACAAGTTATCTTGACATTGAGATGGGCCTCGCTGTCACTTGATTCAACCACACATCTAGCATTGCCCATGTCACCCTCACCCTCCTAAGATTCTGTCTCTTGGAACACTACATTGTAATGCTGCACAGAAAGACCACATAAATAATGCTGCATAGAAACTCTGCGCAGCAAGACTGCACCGTAACCCTCCTTCAAACATTTCCAGATAAATGTTGAAAACAGTGTCAGCAAAGCCTTAACAAGGTCTCTTTAAAGTCTCTTGTTGTGTTTCAAATGTTGTGTTTTAGGCTCTGGCCGTAAGTTATCAGTAAATGATCTAAGGTTCGGATCCTGTCTTGGTTCCCTCAGAGGTTGTTCAGTGTGTAGATTATTCAGAACATGATGTTCCTTCCCTCTGTCCCCCTTGTTAATATAAGTCAGCATGAGCTGTTGAAAATAAGAACATTTTTAGCATGCCTTGAGTGAATAAGTAGTTCTGTGCTTTCTGATCAGTTGATAAAGTTAACATTACACCAATTATCACAATGCCCATTCTTTGCTTTGCTCCATTGAATTTTTGTTTCTAGAGACACATTTTCTCTGTTTCATTACTAATGGATGCACCATTCTATCGCAGCAGGTTTTGGTCCTTCTGATATCCAAAAACAGCCTCTAGATCCATGGTCATAAAGATTCAGATGATGGTCATTCATCCCATTGAATCCATAGTAGTTCTCTGTGGTGCAATCTAGTCAGTCCCATTCCCCTCTTCCATCCCTGCGAGCTTATTTCCCACAGTTGTCTATCCAATTTCTTTTTGAAATCATTGACTGACTTTGCCTCCACCACTCTCACAGTCAGTGAGAAACAGGTCATTACTGGAAAGTTACTAAGTTATAGGACAATACAAGTTCCCATTAACCAGCCATAGAAATCTTTTGATCTGCACCATTGCAAGGGTCACCTGCAAGTGCAATGCTAAACTGCCCTCTTGGGTGGGGGCATTGTTTTGGAACAAACAGGGGGATTCTCTCCAGAATCCTGGTTGATATTCTATACCTCACACAAGGTCAGGAAAAACTAATTGACTGTGTTCCAGATTGTGGAATCTTGTTGTAGACAAGATGGCTGCAGTTTTTCCTATATGACACAGCAATAGGCCATTCAGCCCAAGCTCTCCCTGTGGATGCTTACGCTCCACGTGAAACTCCTCCCATTCTTTCTCATCTAAATCAGTTATTGTAACCCATGATTCCCTTCACCCTTTCATTTGTTGAACTTCCTCTTCAATATATCCAAATTATTTGCTTCAAACATTCTCTTTGGGACCAAGTTCCATATTCCTGTGACTCTTTAGATAAAGAGGTTTTCCTAAATTTTATATTGGGTTTCTAGGTGACTATCTCATTAATTGCCTTTTATTCTTATAGCCTTCGCTACAAGTAAACATATTCTCTGGGTTGGATTCTCAAATTGGGGGTCAAACCCATGTTCTAATCTTGCACCGGGTTGGAATACAACATAATTTTCCAAGAAAATGCCAATTGGTGTCTTCACACCTCGGGGAGGTGATGGCCTGGCAGTATTATCACTAGACTACTAATCCAGACACCTAGATAACATCCTTGGAGACCTGGGTTTGAGTCTTACCTTGCCAAATGATGGAATTTGAATTCAATAAAAATGGGGAATTAAAAATCTAATGATGACCGTGAATCCATTATCAATTGTCAGGAAAAGCTTACCTCATTCACTAATGTCCTTTAGGGAAAGAAACTGCAGTCCTGACCTGGTCTGGCCTACATGTAACTCCAGAGCCATAGCCAATGTGGTTGATTCTTAAACTGCGCAATGGACATATAAGGGATCTAGGATTATGCTGTTTCAGGATTTTTCCCCAGTTTTGGTCCGCAAGAGAAGGGCATTTGATGAAACGAAGAAGCATCTAAGGGACTTAAACATTCAGTACTCCTTGTGCTACCCAGCGATGCTGCGTTTTAACCATATAATCTGAAATCTATAATTTCGGATCGTCGGAGAAGGTCAAGGAATTTTTGGATTTTCTTAAATAGATTGTAAGAATTAATCATGTGGTTAATGATGTTGCTCTGCACTCCCCCTCCGGTTTACCCTTTTTTATTCCCTTATTTCCTTTATTGTTAAATATCATCTCTGGAGGTTGGGGAGGGGGGCTTATATGTTCTCCACTATGCAATCTCCTTTTTCCTTATATAGGCCAGCTGGTTTAGTTGATTCAGGTGAGGGTGGGGGGAACGTTTGCTTTGTCCTACCTTATTTCTTTCTTTTACAGCAGGGTTTTTTTTCCCTTTTTTGTGTTATTATACTTAATTATTACCTGCTGAGACTGTAACTTTATACTTTTATTTGTTTATATGTGATATTATCATTACTAAATGCATCTAGGTGTTGGTATGGGTGGGGGGGGGTAAGGTACTCACTGTTAACTTTAGTTTTATAGTACGCTTGAATTTTTCTATTTCATTATGGGGTGCCTGGGTCGAGGGTGGGGCACTAGTTGGGAGAGGATACGATGGGTTTTCAGAGATAGGAAGTGATGCCCCCTGCAAGCAAGGGGGAAAATCTCCTTTTAAATATATATGTTTTTATTTAGAAATAGTTTTTTTACTATATTGGTGTGAGTGTATTAAAGAATTTCGATTTTTGTGAATTTTCTATGGTCTATGCTCGGGGTGCTTTGGATGAGGTTCTTCCTCCCGGGGTGTCTCAGACTTGCCTGGATGATTATGGTTAGTCATTCAATTAAATGGTGCACCTGGAATGTCAAGGGGAGTAATTCGCCAATCAAAAGGAAGAAAATACTATCAAACCTCAAAAAAGAGAGGTTGATATAGCTCTCTTACTGGAGACACATTTACTGGATAAAGAGCATTTGAAATTGAGAATGGATTTGATCAGGCCTTCTTTTCATCTTTCAGTTTAAAAAGTAGGGGGGTAGTCATTCTCATTCGGAAGAATCTCCCTTTCAAAATGTTAAGTCAGATAAAAGATGAATCTGTACAGTACATACTGATTAAAGCCCTTATAAATGGAAAGGAATATGGGATTTTGAATCTTATTATTGTCCCCCAGCAAATCCTTTCAAATTTATAATGGAAGCATTCTCCAAACTGATGGCTCTCCGGGAGATTTTAATTGCATTATGGATCCAGAGATAGACAGGATACCCAAGAGTACTGTGGGTATATCCCCCAGATTCAGGCAATTGGTGGATTTGAATAAAGAGACAGGATTAGTAGGTGTGTGGAGGTGCCTCCACCCGCAAGGCAGAGGTTTCTCTTTTTATTCTAATCCACATAAGTGGCACACTAGAATTGATGTTTTTTGCCCCCTCCATATTATCCTGCAAAATAGGTAATATAATAATTTCTGATCATGCTGCAGTGTATATGGAAATCAAGACTAAGAACAATGAGATGGTCCCCCGACATTGGCGTATGGATTCTTTCTTAATGAAGGATAGTAAATTCGTAAAATATTTTTTTCGAATTCAAAACTTTTTTGGAAATTAATTCAGGCACGGCTAGTAACCCATTGATGATGTGGGAGACCATTAAGGCTTATGCGTGAGGTCTGATCATTTCATACTCGGCAACCCAGAAAAAACAAAAGGGAGAACAACAGCGTCTACTCAAGGCTCACTTAAAGGCAGCTGAGACAGTGTACGTCGATAGGCCCTCTGTTGCTAAATTACAAAGGATTACGGCCCTTAGGACAGCCCTGAATACCACGCTTACCCAAACGGCAAAGACAGAAATATTATTTGCAAAGCAAAGATTATATGAATATGGCAATAAGCCTGGTAGAAACCTAGCATTTCTCGCAAGGGAAAAAAGGCCCCTCAAGCTACCACGTTCATTAGGGAAAGTGCTGATACTCTGACTCATAATCATAAAAGGATCAACACAATCTTCAGAAAGTTTTACTTTGATTTGTATAAATTGCAGGATTGTGAAGATAGAGCCAGGAAGATGGAGTTCTTTATTAAAAGCCTGGCCTTTGCGGACTTAACCCCAGAACAGGTATCGGTCCTGAATGCTCCCCTAACAACCCAGGAAATACCTGACGCAATCAGGCAATTTCAGAGCAGTAAGGCACCTGGCCCAGGTGGATTTCAGGTTGAATTCTACAAAGAGTTTACAGGAGTATTAGCTGGTCCACTTATGGACATGTACAACTACTCATATAGTTGGGGCTGCCTCCCACCTTCATTGAGAGAAGCGAATATCTCTCTCATTCTCAAAAAAGGAAAGGACCCATACAGACCAATGTCTTTGCTAAATGTAGATTTTAAAATTCTTTCTAAAACATTAGCATTGAGGCTGGAGAGGATATTGCCATATATCATAAAAGAGGACCAGATGGGGTTTATCAAGGGACGTAGATCATCTATTAATATTAGAAGGGTTTTGAATGTGATTCAAGTCTGTCATCAGGAAAGAATACCGGGAATAGTAGTCTCATTGGACGCGGAGAAGGCATTCGACAGGGTTCTATACATTAGAAAGGTTTGGCGTTGGAAAGGTATTTGCTAAATGGGACTGAACATTGTATAATGATCCCAAAGCAGTTGTGATCACCAATGGTTTAGGCTTGGATAGCTTCAGTGTGCGTAGGGGCTGCCATCAGAGTTGTCCTCTCTCATCATTACTATTCACACTAACAATTGAGCCATTAGCGGAAGCTATACAGGCTGATTCTAATATAATGGCTCTGAGGGTTGGCAGGGGTAAACATAAAATTACCCTTTATGCAGATGATGTTCTCCTTTTTCTTAGTAATCCTTTGATATCCATGCCCTGCCTGATCCAAGTTATTAATTTATTTAGTGCATTCTCAGGTTACAAAATTAATTTCTCAAAATCAGAGGCCATGCCGATGGGTGGTCTCGCTAGTTTGTCCCACTTATTGGACGGATCTCATTTTCCCCTTTGGTGGTCTCTGGAGGGTTTTTTATATTTAGGTATTTTTATCACCCCAGTATTTGGTCAGCTGTACAAGGTCAATTTCGTGCATCTACTGGAAAGGATAAGACAGGACCTTCAATGTTGGGGGGATCTTCCAATTTCCTGGCTAGGTAGAATAGCTCTAATTAAAATGCATGTTCTGCCCTATGAATACCCTATGAGAATGCTCCCGGTGATGCTGCCGAAGCTGACACTGCGCAAATTGTATGGTTGGCTTGGTTCTTTCATCTGGAGTCATAGAAGGCCCCTCATTAAGTTAAAGAAGCTACAGCTTCCACAAGCAAGGGGAGGGCTGGATTTTCCAGACTTTAGGAAGTATCAGCTGAGTTCCCTATCAAGCTACATAGCCAATTGGGTCTCGTCTGACCGGCAATCAATCTGGTTGGACATCAAGGCTTCTCAAGCAAAGTGTCTTCTTATCAACCTCTTATTTTTAGATAAGATGAAAGTCATTATGGACCATTGTAAAAACCCTATAGTATTAAAAACACAATTAAAGCCTGGAAGATAATGCAGCAAAACGAGGGTAATTCATACAAAACCTTCCCTGGTACTCCTATAGTGGGGGCATGGGGTTTTCAACCAGGACTCACAGATGCCACATTTAAATCTGAAGGTCCAGGGGTATCTCCTGTTTAGGGGATCTGTTTAATGAGCGGGTTCTGGACATACAGAACAGACAACAGAATGGGGAACCTGTCAACAAAGATTGCATACTCAAACTACTGGACCTGTGCCTCACAACACACTTCACATTCAACAACCAAATATATGAACAAATCAATGGCACTCCCATGGGCTCACCCATCATGGACTCATAGCAGAAGCTGTAATGCAAAGATTAGAACGAACAGTCTTACCACAAATTCAACCCAAACTCTGGATCAGATATGTGGATGACACCTTTGTAATCATTAAAAACACAGAAATAGAAAACACACCTGATCATCAATGCCATACTCATAGGAATCAAATTCACTAGAGAGGAAGAAAAGGACAACCAACTCCCATTCCTAGACATGATGATACAGAGAACATCGAATGGAGAATTCACCACAAAGGTATACAGGAAAGCCACACACACAGATCAAGTTCTGAACTACGAAAGCAACCACCCCAACACATAAAAAGAAGTTGCATCAAGACACTGTTCAAAAGGGCCACAACACACTGCAGCACACCAGAACTGCAAAAAGAGGAAGAAGAGCACCTCGACAATGTATTCGCCAAAAACGGATATCCCCGCAATTTCATCAACAGATGCCTAAAGGAAAGACAACGGAATGAGGACATGCCACAACCCAAAGGACTAGCCACTTTATCATACATCAAGAACATTTCTGAACTGACAGCCAGACTACTACGACCACTAGGACTCATAACAGCACACAAACCAACAGCCACTCTCAGACAACTCACCAGAACAAAGGACGCGATACCCAGCATGAGCAAAACCAACGTAGTGTACAAAATTCTGGATTAGTGGTGTTGGAAGAGCACAGCAGTTCAGGCAGCATCCGAGGACCAGTAAACTCGACACAACCAGCTATCCTTAGAAGCCACACATGTGGAGGACAAGCAACATGAGTTTGACTGGGACAAAACTACTATTATAGGACAAGCCAAACAGAGAACAGCCAGGAAATTCCTAGAGGCATGGCACTCATCCACAGATTCTATCAACAAACACATCGACCTGAACCCAATATACTGGCCACTGCAGCAGACAGCTGGAACTGACAACAGGAAGCGGCAGAGACAAGCCACTATAAATGCCGGAGGAAACATCACAGAAGCGCTTCACAGGAGGTTCCCAAGCACTGAGGAAGTCACCTAGACAGGGGACGAAATGTCTGCAACACAAATTCCCAGCTCGGCAAATAGAACCACAACAATGAGCACCCGAGCTACAAATCTTCTCACAAACGATGAGGGGGTCTTGATGTCTTTTGAACAGCTGCACAAGAAATTTGGACTACCTAATTGAGACATCTTTCAATACTTCCAAATTCGAGATTACATACAGAAGAAGACTAGGTTATTAGATAGCCTTTATAAATCAGATAGGGAATGTAGAGTGTTGTGGCCAATGGTTTAGCCTCGGTCAGCACTCTCTATCATTTATTACATAATGAAGTTTCGGAAGACATGGAACATTTGCTTAGAACATGGGATCAGGAATGTGGGAAAATGCCAGAAAAATCTCCATCTGTAATAGAACCCAAACCATTCAATTAAAGATACTCCATACGATTCATATAACACTGGAACGATTGGCAAAATTTAGGGCAGGAGCATCTCCAATGTGTTCCAAATGTAAAATAGAGGTGGGCACTCTTACACACTGCTTATGGACGTGTCATAAGATCCATAAATACTGAATCATAGTAGCAAATGCTTTGACAGAAATCTTGGGAGCGGAAATTAGAGTAGATCCAGTATCTCTTCTCCTGGGCTTTTCGAGCTTGCCTTCCTTGGATGTGCACGGGAGGAAATTATTTTCCATTCTCTCCTTTTGTGCAAGGAAAATTATCTTAGTAAACTGGGTAGCTGAGGGCCCTCCAGGACTTTCGAATTGGTATAGGTTGGTCATGGAATGTATTCCCCTTGACTTCCTTACAAATATGGTGCACCAAAAAACTGAATTATTCTATAAGATATGGCAGCCCTTCCTGAATTATATACATACAGAAATTTCGGCCATTTTGTCAAGGGCTTTCATCTAGTTGTGGTAGCGGTTCTGGCTGGTCCAGGGGCCCTCGGGGGAGGAATCCCGCATGAATACGGGTTTTATTTTGACTTGATGTTAATTCGTTCCGAGCATTTACTTCACTATTTAATTACTTATGTTATCCTTTTCTTTTCTCTTGAGTAATGTAAGATATTTTATTATATGCTCTAGTTAGTTATAGGTTAGATTAGTAGTTGTTGAGTTTTGTTTTCTCCTTTTTTTTCTTTATCTCTTCCTTTTGACTGTTAGGTTTTGGCTATTATTTATTTAATATTTAATTATATATTAATATTTGTATTTGTGTGTATTATTTTGTAAGTTTGTAAAAACATGTTAAATTTTCAATAAAAATATCTATTTTTTAAAAAACTGCTCAATGGGCAACTAAGGAATGGGCAGTAAATACTAGCCAAACCAATGAAGCCTTCATCCCATGAACAAATAAAGTAAAACACAGATTTATCAAGGAAGGTCAGGTAAAGAAGGAGGGATGTAGTGGTAATGTCACTGGGCAAGTAACCCAGAAGCCAAGACTAATAATCTGGGTATCCCACCTTGACAGGTGAAATTTTAAAAATCTGAAATAAAAGCCAGTCTAATGGTGGCCATGTACCTTTGCCAATTGTCACAAAAACGGAGGGGAGATGGAGACTTCCTCTTAGCACACTGAGTAAAGCTTTTGCAAAAATAACTGACCACAGCTGCGAAAGTCCCATTGCAATGGAGTTGGAAGGCAGCCTGTGGCTATAACAGTTACTGTACAGACTCAGATTGACTATGGCTTAACAGTGTTAAACAATCCCTAATGAGTGATTGATTGTTAGACCATTATCATTTATATGGCAATACTGTCTGCCGATTGTATATTCCCGATTAAGTCCCTCAACATGTTCATTACTTTTCCAAATAAACCACTCTGTTTGGTCACGAGCCAGAGACTTCAATGAGTCAGTGATAATGTTCCACCTGTTCAGGGATGTTTTGACAGTATCCCTAAAGAACAAAGATAACAGCCAACAAGGCCCTCAACCCTCAGGAAGAAAATTCCAAATTCTATCTTCTCCCAAGATGTCACTAAGTGCCAACTTGTCTTATTTTCCAGACACGGAAACACAACAATTTTATTTTGTAAATGCATTGACAGGGAGCAGAGGTTTCACTATCCGAATATTAATCAGATACTCAGTTGTCCTGTTAATTTAAATGAAGCTTTTTGTGTGTTCCATCAACTATTTACAGTTTGATGCTTTGGTTTCACGTTTCTACAACAGGTTGTTGGAATACTTCTTCCTCTGTAAGCTCTGGGGCGACATTTGCTACCAGCCTTGACAATTATTTTATTGCGCATGGCAACAATATTCTTCCCAAATTGGAATTCTCAAATTGTGTGAACAACTTCAATGCCAGCCAACAGTGGCAGGCAATGCAATTTATCACAACTGCTCTCCATTATCCTACAAGATCCCATTGAAACATGGCAGGGTATAGATAATCCTCCCAAACATAATCCCATCGATCATTTGAAAGTGGTTGCTAAACAGAGGATTAAACTATAACATCTCATAAGGGAAAGTGAGGACTGCAGATGCTGGAGATCGGAGTCGAGAATGTGGCGCTGACCGCTGCAGTCAGTCAGGCAGCATCCAAGGAGCAGGAGAATCGATTCTCTAGGGAATGTAGCAAGAACAGCCAAGTTTCTCGTATCAAGACTGGCTCTAATGCAATGAGGGGTATGTCGGGTTCCAATTGTGTTCGGGGACTCTCTAGTGTGAGGCACAGGCAGACGTTTCTGTGGCCAGCAGTGAAAAATCAGAATGGTGTGTTGCCTATCTGGTGCCAGGATCAAGGATGTCTCAAAGAGGGTGCAGAATGTTCTCAAGTGGGGGAGGGACCAGCAGGAGGTTGTTGTACACATTGGAACTAATGACATAGGAAGGGAAAAGGATGAGATTCTGAAGGGAGAATATAGAGAGTTAGGCAGAATTTAAAAAGGAGATCTTCGAGAGTAGTAATTGGATTACTCCGGGAGCTGCGAGTTAGTGAGGGTAGGAATAGGAGGCTAGAGCAGATGAATACATGGCTGAGGAGCTGGTGCAGGGGAGAAGGGTTCACATTTTTGGATCATTGGAATCTCTTCTGGGGGAGAAGTGAGCTGTACAAGAAGGATGGATTGCACCTTAATTTGGAAGGGGACTAATACACTGGCAGGGAGATTTGCTAGAGCTGCTCAAGAGGATTGAAACAATTAAGATGGGGCTGTGGGACCAAGGGAAATAGTGAGGAAAGAGATCAATCTGAGACTGTTACAGTTGAGAAAAGAAGCAAGTCAAACAGTCAGGGCAGGCAGGAATAAAGCAGAGAACAAGGTAGGACTGAAAAATTAAATTGCATTTATTTCAATGCACGAGGCCCAAAGGAAAGACAGATGAAATCAGGGCATGGTTAGGAATATGGGACTGGGATATCATAGCAATTACAGAAACATGGCTCAGGGGTGGACAGGACTGGCAGGTGAATGTTCCAGGATACAAATGCTACAGGAAGGACAGAAAGGGAGGCAAGAGAGGAGGGGGAGTGGCATTTTTGATAAGGGATAGCATTACAGCTGTACTGAGGGAGTATATTCATGGAAATACATCCAGGGAAGTTACTTGGGTTCAAATGAGAAATAAGAAAGGGATGATCACTTAATTGGGATTGTATTATAGACCTCCAAATAGTCAGAGGGAAATTGAGAAACAGATTTGTAAGGAGATCTTAGTTATCTGTAAGAATAAAAGAGTGGTTATGGTAGGGAATTTTAACTTTCTAAACATAGACTGGGACTACCATAGTGTTAAAGGCTTAGACGGAGAGGGATTTGTTAAGTGTGTATAAAAAAATTGTCTGATTCAATATGCGGATATTGCAAAACTTGACCTACTCTTGCGAAATAAGGCAGGGCAGGTGACTGCGATGTCAGTAGGAGAGTATTTTGGGGGCCAGCGACCATAATTCTATTAGTTTTAAACAGTGATGGAAAAGGATAGACCAGATCTAAAAGTTGAAGTTCAAAATTGGAAGAATTGGAGAATTTTGAAGGTATTAGGGAAGAACTTTCAAAAGCTGATTGGGGGCAGATCGATAGTCACAGGTGAGGTGCTGGAAGACTGGAGGTTGGCTGACGTGCTGCCACTGTTTAAGAAGGGTGTTAAGAACAAGCCAGGGAACTATGGATGAGTGAGCCTGATGTCAGGGGTAGGCAGGTTGTTGGAGGGAATCCTAAGGGGCAGGATGTACATGTATTTGGAAAGGCAAGGACTGATTAGGGATAGTCAGCATGGCTTTGAGCATGGAAATCATGTTTCACAAACTTGATTGAGTAACAAAGAAGTAACAAAGAGGATTGATGAGGGCAGAGCAGTGGACATGACCTATATGGACTTTAGTATGACGTTCAACAAGGTTCCCCATGGAGACTGGTTAGCAAGGTTAGATCTCATGGAATACAGGGAGAACTAGCCATTTGGATACAGAACTGGTTCAAAGGCCGAAGACAGAGGGTGGTGGTGGAGGGTTGTTTTTCAGACTGGAGGCCTGTGACCAGTGGTGTGCCACAAGGTTTGGTTCTGGGTCCACTACTTTTAGGAGGAGAAAGTGAGGACTGCAGATGCTGAAAATCAGAGCCGAAAATATGTTGCTGGAAAAGCACAGCAGTCAGCAGCATCCAAGGAGCAGGAGAATCAACATTTAGGGCATGAGCCCTTCTTCAGGAATGAGGAAAGTGTGTCCAGCAGGCTAAGATAAAAAGTAGGGAGGAGGGACTTGGGGGAGGGGCGTTGGAAATGCGATAGGTGGAAGGAGGTCAAGGTGAGGGTGATAGGCCAGAGTGGGGGTGGGGGCGGAGAGGTCAGGAAGAAGATTGCAGGTTAGGAAGGCAGTCCTGAGTTTGAAGGATTTGACTAAGACAAGGTGGGGGGGAGGGGAAATGAGGAAACTGGAGAAATCTGAGTTCATCCCTTGTGGTTGGAAGATGAGGCGCTCTTCCTCCTGCTGTCGTGTTGCTATGGTCTGGTGATGGAGGAGTCCAAGGACCTGCATGTCCTTGGTGGAGTGGGAGGGGGAGTTGAAGTGATGAGCCACGTGGTGGTTGGGTTGGTTGGTCCGGGTGTCCCAGAGGTGTTCTCTGAAACGTTCCGCAAGTAGGCGGCCTATCTCCCCAGTATAGAGGAGGCCACATCGGGTGCAGCGGATGCAGTAAATGATGTGTGTGGAGGTGCAGGTGAATTTGTGGCGGATATGAAAGGATGCCTTGGGGCCTTGGAGGGAAGTAAGGGGGAAGGTGGGGGCGCAAGTTTTACATTTCTTGCGGTTGCAGGGGAACGTGCTGGGAGTGGAGGTTGGGTTGGTGGGTGATGTGGACCTGAGGAGGGAGTCATGGAGGGAGTGGTCTTTTCGGAATGCTGATAGGGGAGGGGAGGGAAATATATCTCTGGTGGTGGGGTCCCTTTGGAGGTGGCGGAAATGACAGCGGATGATACAATGTATATGGAGGTTGGTGGGGTGGTAGGTGAGGACCAGTGGGGTTCTGTCCTGGTGGTGATTGGAGGGGCGGGGCTCAAGGACGGAGGAGCGGGAAGTGGAGGAGATGCGGTGGAGGGCATCGTCAATCACATCTGGGGGGAAATTGTGGTCTTTGAAGAAGTAGGCCATCTGGGTTGTACTGTATTGGAACTGGTCCTCCTGGGAGCAGATGCGGCAGAAACGAAGGAATTGGGAATATGGGATGGTGTTTTTACAGGGGGCAGGATGGGAGGAGGTGTAGTCTAGGTAGCTGTGGGAGTTGGTCAGTTTATAGTAAATGTCCTTGTTGATTCGGTCGCCCGAGATAGAAATGAAAAGGTCTAGGAAGGGGAGGGAGGAGTCTGAGAGGGTCCAGGTAAATTTGAGATCGGGGTGGAAGGTGTTGGTGAAGTGGATGAACTGCTCAACCTCCTCGTGGGAGCACAAGGCAGTGCCGATATAGTCATTGATGTAGTGGAGGAAAAGGTGGGGTGCTAGTGTAGTTGCGGAAGATGGACTGTTCCTCATATCCTACGAAGAGGCAGGCATAGCTGGGGCCCATGCGGGTGCCCATGGCTACTCCTTTGGTTTGGAGGAAGTGGGAGGATTGGAAAGAGAAGTTGTTCAGGTTGAGGACCAGTTCAGTCAGTCGAAGGGGGGTGTCAGTGGAAGTGTACTGGTTGGTACGGCGGGAAAGGAAGAAGCGGAGGGCTTTGAGTCCTTCATGATGGGGGATGGAGGTGTACAGGGACTGGATGTCCATGGTGAAGATAAGGCGTTGGGGACTGGGGAAGCGAAAATCGTGGAGGAGGTGGAGGGCGTGGGTGGTGTCCCGAACGTAGGTGGGGAGTTCTTGGACTAAGGGGGACAGGACCGTGTCGCGGTATGCAGAGATGAGTTCAGTGGGGCAGGAGCAGCTTGAGACAATGACTACTTTTAGTCATATATATAAATGATTTGGATGTGAGCATAAGAGGTATGGTTAGTAAGTTTGCAGATGACACCAAAATTGGAGGTGTAGTGCACAGCAAAGAAGGTTACCTCAGATTACAATGGGATCTTGATCAGATGGGCCAATGGGCTGAGAAATGACAGGTGGAGTTTAATTTAGATAAATGCGAGGTGCTGCATTTTGGGAAAGCAAATCTTAGCAGGACTTATACATTTAATGGTAATCCTAGGCAGTGTTGCTGAACAAAGAGTTCTTGAAGTGCAGGTTCATAGCTCCTTGAAAGTGGAGTCGCGCATCAATAGGATAGTGAAGAAGGCGTTTGGTATACTTTCCTTTATTGGTCAGAGAATTGATCACAGGAGTTGGGAGGTCATGTTGTGGCTGCTCAAGACATTGATTAGGCCACTTTTGGAATGTTGTGTGCAGTTCTGGTCTTCTTCCTATCGGAAGGATGTTGTGAAACTTGAAAGGGTTCAGAAAAAATTTACAATGATGTTGCCAGGGTTGGAGGATTTGAGCTATAGGGAGAGGTTGAATAGGCTAGAGCTGTTTTCCCTGGAGCATCGGAGGCTGAGGGTTGACCTTATAGACGGTTATAAAATCATGAGGGGCATGGATAGGATAAATAGACAAAGTCTCTTCCCTGGGGTGAGAGAACTAGAGGGCATAGGTTGGGTGAGACGGGAAAGATATAAAAGAGACCTAAGGGGCAACTTTTTCATGCAGAGGGTGGCATGTGTATGGAATGAGCTGCCAGAGGAAGTGGTGGAGGCTATTACGATTGCAACATTTAAAATGCATCTAGATGGGTATATGAATAGGAAGGGTTTGGAGGGATATGGGCCAGGTGCTGGCAGGTGGAACTAGATTGGGTCAGGATAACTGGTCAGCATGGACGAGTTGGATCGAAGGGTCTGTTTCCGTGCTGTATATCTCTATGACTCTATAACCCAAAAACACTTTGAGATCAAAAAAGTACTTTCGAAGTGCAGACAGTGTTGTGACAACAGAAAGACAGCCGATTTGCACACAGCAATATCCCACATTAGCAATGTGATGACGATCATGTAAGCTGCTTCCAGTGATTCTGAGTAATTCGTCAAAATGCCTGTATGGAAAGTAATCAGCCCTGATTAATAGTGGAAACCACTATTAATTCCCATTAGTCATGATTGTCGTTGGGGATATCGTACACATTCTGATCTCTGCTAAATTAATAAAGGCCAGTCCATCAACAAGCGAATCATTGCTCTGTTGTCCCCATGCAGAGGGAGAGATCTGATCCTCAGGATTTAAACACCAGTGGTTATTTTAAGGCTAATGTATTAATTATTAATTTCGATTTCTTGTGCCTTATTGCATAAGAATCCAAGGGAAGTGATTATAACTAGTTCTAACTGGTACAAAACAGCTGATAAAATTATGATGACATACCTACGATCACATTGACAATAAGGGTAGAATACTTAACTGTTTGTCAGTGATTGATTAGCTCTGCAAGTTAGTTAATTTAACATAATAAAACACATTACAAATTGTGAAACAGGCATGACAGTAAACCAACTTAGAACATAATATAGAAAGATACAGCGCAGTACAGGCCCTTCGGCCCTCGATGTTGCGCCGACCGAATCCTACCTAACCTACACTAGCCCAATAACTTCCAAATGCCTATCCAATGCCTGCTTAAATGACCATAAAGGAGAGTTCACCACTGCTACTGGCAGGGCATTCCATGAACTCACAACCCGCTGTGTAAAGAATCTACCCCTAACATCTGTCCTATACCTACCACCCCTTAATTTAAAGCTGTGTCCCCTAGTAACACCTGACTCCATTAGCGGTAAAAGGTTCTCAGTGTTGACCCTATCTAAACCCCTAATCATCTTATACAC
This sequence comes from Hemiscyllium ocellatum, assembly GCF_020745735.1. Taxonomy (NCBI): domain Eukaryota; kingdom Metazoa; phylum Chordata; class Chondrichthyes; order Orectolobiformes; family Hemiscylliidae; genus Hemiscyllium; species Hemiscyllium ocellatum. The sequence continues at coordinate 10,452,399 of NC_083442.1, forward strand.
CTCTATCAAATCTCCCCTAAACCTTCTCTTCTCCAATGAGAACAGCCCCAAGTGCCTCAGCCTTTCCTCATAAGATTTTCCTACCATTCCAGGCAACATCCTGGTGAACCTCCTCTGCACTCGTTCCAATGCCTCCACATCCTTCCTATAGTATGGCGACCAAAACTGCACACAATACTCCAGATGAGGCCGCACCAGAGTCTTATACAGTTGCAACATGACCTCAGGACTCCGGAACTCAATTCCTCTACCAATAAAGCCCAGTACACCATATGCCTTCCTCACAGCACTTTTTACCTGGGTGGCAACTTTCAGAGATCTGTGTACACGGACACCAAGATCCCTCTGCTCATCCACACTACCAAGTAGCCTACCATTAGCCCAGTAATCCATCTTCTTGTTACTCCTGCCAAAGTGAATGACTTCACACTTAGCTACATTGAATTCCATTTGCCACATTTCTGCCCAGCTCTGCAACTTATCTATATCCCGCTGTAACCTACCATTTCCTTCCTCACTATCCACAACTCCACCGACTTTTGTGTCATCTGCAAACTTGCTGACCCAGCTTTCAAGCCCTTCCTCTAGATCATTTATAAAGATAACAAAAAGCAATGGTCCCAAAACAGATCCTTGTGGTACACCGCTAGTAACTGCACTCCAAGATGAACATAGTCCATCAACTACTACCCTCTGTCTCCTTCCAGCCAGCCAATTCCTAATCCAAACCTCTAATGTATCCTCAATGCCATACCTCCGTAGTTTTAGCATTAGCCTACCATGGGGAACCTTATCGAACGCCTTACTAAAATCCATATACACAACATCTACTGCTTTACCCTCGTCCACTTCCTTAATCACCTTCTCAAAGAACTCAATAAGGTTTGTGAGGCACGACCTGCCCTTCACAAAACCATGCTGGCTATCCTTGATCACGTTATTCCTATCCAGATGTTCATAAATCTTATCCCTTACCATTCTCTCTAAGACTTTGCCCACCACTGAAGTCAGACTCACTGGCCTATAGTTACTAGGGCTATCCCTACTCCCTTTCTTGAACAAGGGGACCACATTCGCTATCCTCCAGTCCTCTGGTACTATTCCCGTTGACAATGACGACATAAAAATCCAGGCCAATGGCTCTGCTATTTCCTCCCTAGCTTCCCATAGGATCCTAGGGTAAATGCCATCAGGCCCAGGAGACTTATCTATTTTCATCCTCTCCAATATTCCCAGAACCTCTTCCCTGCATATTTCCAGGCCATCCATTCTAATCATTTGTGACTCCATATTCACATCAGCAACAGTGTCCTGTTCCTGAGTGAATACTGATGAAAAGTATTGATTTAGTGTCTCTCCAATCTCCTCCGCCTCCACACACAACTTCCCACTACTATCCTTGACTGGACCGATACCTACCCTAGTCATCCTTTTATTCCTGACATACCTATAGAAAGCCTTTGGGTTTTCCCTAATCCTACCAGCTAAAGACTTTTCATGTCCCCTTCTCGCTTCTCTTAGCTCTCTCTTTAGATCCTTCCTGGCTACCTTATAACTCTCTATCGCCCCAACTGAACCTTCACGCCTCATCTTTACATAGGCCGCCTTCTTCCCTTTCACAAGGGATTCCAATTCCTTACTAAACCACGGCTGCCTCACAAGGCCCTTTACACCATGCCTGACTGGTACATACTTATCGAGGACACGTAGTAGCTGCTCCTTGAACAATCCCCACATCTCATTAGTGTTCTTCTCTTGAAGCCTGTTTTTCCAATCCACACATCCTAAGTCATGCCTCACTGCATCATAATTTCCCTGCCCCCAGCTATAACTCTTGCCATGCAGTGCACACTTATCCCTCTCCATCACTAAAGTAAAAGTCACCGAGTTGTGGTCACTGTCCCCGAAGTGCTCACCTACCTCCAAGTCTAACACCTGGCCTGGTTCATTACCTAGAACCAAATCCAGTATAGCCTCACCTCTTGTTGGCCTGTCTACATATTGTGTCAGGAAACCCTCCTGCACACATTGGACAAACACCGACCCATCTAATGAACTCGAGCTATAGCTCTCCCAGTCAATATCTGGGAAGTTAAAGTCCCCCATAACAACCACCCTGCTACCTTCACTCTTTTCCTGAATCATCCTCGCAATATTATCCTCTACTTCTCTAGGACTATTAGGAGGCCTGTAGAAAACACCTAACAGGGTGACCTCACCTTTCCTATTTCTAACCTCAGCCCAAACTACCTCAGATGGCAAGTCCTCTTCCATCGTCCATTCCACTGCCGTAATACTATCTTTGACAAGTAATGCCACACCTCCCCCTTTTTTACCCCCATGTCTGATCCTACTAAAACATTTAAACCCTGGAACCTGCAACAGCCATTCTTGTCCCTGTTCTAACCACGTCTCTGTAATGGCCACAACATCGAAGTCCCAGGTACCAACCCACGCTGCAAGTTCACCTACCTTATTTCTTATACTTCTGGCATTGAAGTATACACACTTCAATCCACCCTTCTGTTTACAGGCACCCTCCTTCGAGATCGCTGCATTATTCATAACCTCCCTACACTCAAGGTCCTGTACCCTAAAGCTACAGTCCAGGTTCCCATGCCCCAGCGGAGTTAGTTTAAACCCTCCCAAAGAGCACTAGCAAACTCCCTGTCGTAGAGTTCTGAGAGAGGTGGCTGAGGAAATAGCGGAGGCGTTGGTTGAGATCTTTCAAAAGTCACTGGAGTCAGGGAAAGTCCCAGCTGATTGGAAGACCGCTGTTGTAACCTCCTTGTTCAAGAAAGGATCAAGACAAAAGATGGAAAATTATAGGCCAATTAGCCTAACCTCGGTTGTTGGTAAAATTCTAGAATCCATCATTAAGTATGAAGTTTCTAAATTCTTGGAAGAGCAGGGTCGGACTAGAACAAGTCAACATGGATTTTGTCGTAACTGACAAACCTGTTGGAATTCTTTGAAGAGGTGACAAGTAGGTTAGACCAGGGAAACCCAGTGGATGTGGTCTATCTAGACTTCCAAAAGGCCTTTGATAAGGTGCCACATGGGATGCTGCTGAGCAAGGTGAGGGCCCATGGTGTTCGAGGTGAGCTACTGGGATGGATTGAGGATTGGCTGTCTGACAGAAGGCAGAGAGTTGGCATAAAAGGTTCTTTTTTGGAATGGCAGCTGGTAACAACAGGGTTCAGTATTGGAGCCGCAGCTGTTCATGTTATATATTAATGATCTGGATGAAGGGACTGGGGGCATTCTAGCGAAGTTTGCCCATGATACAAAGTTAGGTGGACAGGCAGGTAGTACTGAGGAAGTGGGGAGGCTGCAGAAGGATCTAGACAGTTTGGGAGAGTGGTCCAGGAAATGGCTGATGGAATTCAATGTGAGCAAATGCGAGGTCTTGCACTTTGGAAAAAAGAATACAAGCATGGACTACTTTCTAAACGGTGAGAAAATTTCTAAAGCCAAAGTACAAAGGGATCTGGGAGTGCTAGTCGAGGATTCTCTAAAGGTAAACATGCAGGTTGAGTCCGTGATTAAGAAAGCAAATGCAATTTTGTCATTTATCTCAAGAGGGTTGGAATATAAAAGCACCGTTGTGCCACTGAGACTTTATAAAGCTCTGGTTAGGCCCCATTTGGAGTACTGTGTCCAGTTTTGGTCCCTACACCTCAGGAAGGACATACTTGCACAGGAGCGTGTCCAGGGGAGATTCACACGGATGATCCCTGGAATGGTAGGTCTAACATACTAGGAACGGCTGAGGATCCTGGGATTGTATTCATTGGAATTTAGAAGATTAAGGGGGGATCTAATAGAAACTTACAAGATAATACATGGCTTGGAAAGGGTGGATGCTAGGAAATTGTTTCCGTTAGGTGAGGAGACTAAGACCCGTGGACACAGCCTTAGAATTAAAGGGAGTAAATTCAGAACAGAAATGCGGAGACATTTCTTCAGCCAGAGAGAGGTGGGCCTGTGGAATTCATTGCCGCAGAGTGCAGTGGAGGCCGGGATGCTAAATGTCTTCAAGGCAGAGATTGATAAATTCTTGATGTCACAAGGAATTAAGGGCTACAGGGAGAATGCGGATAAGTGGAGTTGAAATGCCCATCAGCCATGATTGCATGGCAGAGTGGACTCAATGGGCCGAATGGCCTTACTTCCACTCCTATGTCTTATGGTCTTATGGTCTTAACTGATTTATGTATGTGAGGCTTGCCAACATTATATACATACACTACATGGAGTCTTTAAAGGTGCATTCACTTCAAGGCAAGACACACGTACCATGAATACTCCCAGTTTTGTCTCGTAGTCATACTGTTGTTAATACTCAGTTAAAAGTCATACAACACCAGGTTATAGTCCTTCATCAGGAGGTTATCAACCACCTGATGAACGAGTGGCACTCCAAAAGCTAGTGCTTCCAATTAAACCTGTTTGATTATAACCTGGTGTTGTGTGATTTTTAACTTTATACACCCCAGTCCAACACCGGCATCTCCAAATCATGCCGTTAATACGATAGGGATCTATCACCAAGCAGTCAAGGGCACAATGCCCATTGCCCTATTGCTCTTTGAGAATCAGGATGTTTTATCAAGGAGTTTCCCCTTCCTGCTCCGGAAGAGTATTTTTGGAAGGCCAGGAGAACCCAGAGATCTGCTGACGTTTTCACAGGTATAATCAGGGTCTCTGCTCCCCAAAAGCAACCTCACTGACAGCAGTCATGAATCCACTGATCCTGCACCATCTGATCAGAAACAGAACAAAGTTTCAAAGTCATTATGGAAAGGGATACGGATAATACAGAAGTTGTCTCTCAATTAGGGAAAAGCCAATTTCAATATCAGTAGACAGGCTCTGGCAAAAATAGACTGAGGCAATTGGCAAGATGGATACAGAACTATCTTATTCATAGGAGACAGAGGATAGCAGTGGAAGGATGCTTTTCGGAACGGAGGTTTGTGACTCGTGGTCTGTTGTTCATGGTCTGCATAAATGATTTGGAGGAAAATGTAGCTGTCCTAATTTGTAAATTTGTGGATGATACAAAGATTGGTTGACTTGCAGATAGTGAAGAGGATTGTCAGAGGATACAGTAAAATATAGATCAGTTGGAGGCATGGGTAGAAAAATGGCAGGTGGAGTTTAATCCAGACAAATGTGAGGTGATGCATTTGGAAGGTCAAGTCCAGGTTAAAATTATAGTGAATGGCAGAACATTTAGGAGTATTGATATGCGGAGAGATTTGGGTGTATAAGTCCATAGATCATTGAAGGTGGCAGTGCTGGTGGGTAAGGTAGTAGAAAAAGCTGATGGCATGCTTGCCTTCATTGAGAGGGGCATTAAGTAAAAAAATAAACAAGTTATGCTGTAGCTTTATTGAACTTTAGTTAGGCCACATTTGGAATATTGTGAACCACATTACTAGAAGGATGTGGATGCTTTGGAGACGGTACAGAAAAGGTTGACCAGGATGTTGCCTGATATGGGAGAGTTTAGCTATGAAGAAGAGTTGGATAAACTGGCTTTGTTTCCATTGGAATGCAGGAGTTTGAGGGTGGCCTGATAGAAGTTTACAAGATTGTGAATGGCATGGATAGAGTGGAAAGTATGAGGCTTTTTACCCAGGGTGGAGGGGTCAATTATGAGGGAACACAGATTCAAGATGCAAGTGGGGAGGAGTGGGGGAGTTCATAAGTTCATTGGATATAGGAGCAGAATTAAGCCATTTGGCCCATCGAGGCTGCTCTACCATTCGATCATATGTTCCTCACCCCCATTTTCCTGCCCTCTCCCCATAAGCCTTCAATCCATTACCAATTAAAAATCTGTCTAAAGCCTCTTTAAATTTATTCACTGTCTCAGTATCCACCACACTTTGGGGTAGTGAATTCCACTGATTCACGTATCTTTGGGAGAAGTAGTTTCTCCTCAACTCTGTTTTAAATTTGCTCCCCATTATCCTAAGACTATGACGTGACCTCTCGGTCAAGAATGCCCCACAAGAGGAAGCATCTGCTCTACGTCTATTTTATCAACACATTTAATAATCTTGAATACCTCAATTTGATCTTTCCTCATTCTCCTAAATTCCAGACAGTATAGGCCTAAACTGTTCAATCTCTCTTCATATGACAAACCCCTCATCTCTGGGATCGGTCTAGCGAACCTCCTCTGAACTGCTACCAATGCCACTACATCTTTCCTCAAATAATGGGACCAAAACTGTGCACAATATTCCAGGTGTGGAGGAGTTTTCGAGAGATGTGTAAGGCATGTTTTTCACACAAAGGGTGATGAGTTTCTGAAACATGCTGCAAGAGGAGGTGGTGGAAGCAGCCACAAGAGCAGCATTCAAGAAGCACCTGGATGAATACATGTATAGGAAGGGAATAGAGCAATACGGATCCTGTAGGTGAAGGGCAAAATGTGTTAGCGCATGCTTGGAGGGCCAAAGGGCATGTTTCTGTGCTGTATTGTTCTTTGTTCTTTATTGTTGAATTCCTCACATCAGCTGAAGCCAATTTCAAACATGCTTTTGACAAATGGAAGAATGAGTTTATGTCATACTGCCTGGTTCAAGTATACTCAGTTGGAAACACTCTTCTCTGTGATTAACAGGATTCCAGGTTAAAGTCACAATCTGTTCACAAATCTTGGCCAACTCTGTCAAAGCAAAACTGAGGATGCACTGCGCTATCAGTGATGTTGCCTTTCTGACAGTTTACATCGACGTCCATCTACCATCTTGTGTAAGTGGCATAATAACTTATTTGAAGAAGAGGAAGGGATTGATTCCCCCATTCTCAATCAACATCATCGAAAAATAAGTTGATATTTGAGGTTCCTTTTGTGCTTCAATTGGCAGCCATGACTTATTTGTAGAATGAACGCCTTAATTCAAGAAGAAAGGTTGAAAACAGTGAGTCTTTACCGATTAGGTTTAGAAGAATGAGAGGTGATCTTATCGAACATGTCCAAGAGGACATGACAGGGTGAATTCTGGGAGGAGGCTTCCTCTTGTGGGAGGGACTGGAACAATAGGGCAGTACTACAGTTTCAGAGCATAAAGTCTCCCTTATTACATGGAGACAGGAAGAAATTCTTTCTTTCCAAGAGACATGAGTCTGCAGATTTCTCTTCCCCAAAGAAGACCAGACACTAGATCATTGAATTTATTTGAGGCTGAGTTAGATAGATTTTTGACAGATTAAGTGAGTCAAAGGTTCTGGGAAACAGACAGGAAAGATCAGTTGATAGCCATGATCATATAAATGGCTTTCTCCTAAGTCCTATGACCTATCGTCTACAACATGCCAGAAAAGAAAGCACTCATTAACTAAGGTAGCAAGGATACAAAAGTCACTACACGAATGTAAGACACTGCCTTCACCGAGCAAGAGAGAATTTGAAGTGAAGCAGTAAATAAAATGCCAGAAATTGGTGACTAGGTGTCACTGGATTTTTTTTTAAATCCACCAATCTGTGCCATCTGTGGGTAGTTGAGAGGTGCTGTTGATGGCATACTGAATGATTATAACTCTACTCGCAGAATCTAATTGGATGGAGTGGAATGCTGGCATTATGTCATGCCAGTTTTACAGATTTCAGAGGCTGGGATGGTTTACATCACTGAGAACAAAGACCCAACTCTGGACAAGAACAATGAAACTAAGTGCCCTGTCAAACAGAAAATTGGCATCGCATGGCAGACCCTGACTTGAACGCACGGATTTACAGTAGCCTTCTCCCTTGGACTTTGTGCAATGGGCAGGAATGATTACTAAACAACCTCCTTAAATACAGTTGAATACTGACTAAAACAGATTAAGTCACATAAACCCTCAGCTTTGAGAGTAAACGCATCACGTGGAGTCTGTTAAAAGTTAATGCCCGAAAACATCTCATTAAACCAGACAACTGAATTTAATCGGAGCTATATATCTTCTTTACAGCTTCATTCTGAATTTATCCAAACAAGTATATGTGTTGGGAAGGAAATGATGTTAAACACCACAGGACTGCAATACCTATCCAATGGTGAAAGAGCAGCTGGCAAAATGTTTGATTATAGCTGCAATAGTGTTGCTATCAAGAGCTGACTCAGCGAAGAATCCACAGAAAGTAATGACAGAGGGAAGCTTGGCAGAATTCCATTGGCTCAGAACACAACAATGTCTTACTCACCAATCTGGAACTCACACATAGCAATTCTTACAGTTCTATAACAAAGCATTAACACTATGTGCAATATCCCATACTGACTACAGTGCTTCAGACATAAGCTTTTGTACTACAGCAGCACTTTCCAAATTCTCAGGTCCTGATTTCAAATGAGGGCTCAGAAGAGTACCCGAGTAGGACCTCAAACACGGGTCAAATCCAGCATGGTCACCTCATCAGTCCATTCGATTTGTTTTTTATCCATTCTCATGATGTGAGTGTCGCTCATCAGTAAAGTGACAGAAGATGTTATAAATAATGCTATTAAACAGCACTTGCTCAGCAATCATTGGTGGCAGGGTGGCATTGCTATCTCACAGCATCAGGGATCTGGCTTCTATTCCAGCCTTGGATGGCTGCCTGTGTGGAGTTTGTTAAAAATCACACAACACCAGGGTTATAGTTCAACAGGTTTATTTGGAAGCACTAGCTTTTGGAGCGCACGCCTTCATCAACCACCTCATTTGTGATTTTCAACCTTGCCCACCTCAGTCCCAACATCAGCACCACCAAGTCAACTGTGGAGTTTGCACATTTTCCCATTCTCTGCAAGGGTTTTCTCTGGGTGCTCTGATTTCCTCCCACAGTGCAAAGATGTGCAGGAAGATTGTAAAATGGATCTGGATGGGATCAATTGGTTCTGAGGTGAATGTGGTAGAAAGCTTCAAGTTCCAAGCCGTAAATATCACCAACAATCTATTCTGGTCCATTCACATCAATGCCACAGTCAAAAAAGCACACCAACACCTCTACTTCCTCAGAAAGCTAAGGAAATTCAGCATGTCCACAATGACTCTCACAAATTTTTATAGATGCACCATAGAAAGCATCCATATGGACACCCGCCACCTGTAACAATGTCTAAACAAGATAACAAGATACAGAATGAAGCAGAGCAAGATAGAGAACAGTGTCACACCCCATTCCTGATGAGCTCAATGCTCTCTGTCCTCGGTTCGAGCAGAATGCCAGCGACGCAGTGTCACCTGCCCGACAGCCCTGGACACACCTGTTTCCTCTGTCACCGCTGCTGGATTCGGATCGGTCTTCCTGGGAGTCAACCTAAGGAAAGAGACGGGCCTGGATGGAGACCCTGGCCGTGCACTTAAACCCAGCTGGTGCAGGTATTCACTTACATCTTCAACTTGTCCATCATCTAAGCTGAGGTCCCTACCTGCTTCAAGAAGACCAACGTGATCTCAGTTCCTAAGAAAACAGATGTAATGGGCCAGTGGCTCTGACCTCCATAATCTTGCAGTGCTTTAAGAGGCTGGTCATGACCCACATCAACTCTAGCCTCCCAGCATGCCTTGATCCTCTGCAATTTGCCTACCAATGTAACATGTCCACAATAGATGTCATTTCCCTAACCTGCACTCATCCCTGGAACATCTGGACAACAAGGACAGACTCCTATTCATCAACTACAACTCTGCCTTCAATACTCTCCAGACTGATCTCAAACTCCAAGACTTTGGTCTCAGCACTGCCCTCTGCAACTGGACCCTCAGCTTCCTGACCATAGACCACATTCAGTGAAGATAGACATCTGCACCTCCTCCACGATAGCCCTCAACATAGGAGTGCCCTCAAGGATGCATTCTCACCCCCTACTGTATTCCCTCTACACTAATTCCGAACAAACGTCATCTACAAGTTTGCTGATGACACCAAACTTGTCATCAGGTAGTATGGATATCAAACAACAATGAGTCAGAATATAAGAAGGTGATAGAGGGCTTGGTGTTATGCTGATTATTGAACAAATGAAATGATTATTGACTTCAGGAAGAAAGGAGAAGAACACACCTCCATCTGCATCAATGGAGCAGAAGTTGAGAGGATTGAGAGCATCAAGTTCCTAGGAGTGATGATAAACCACAACCTATCCTGGACTTCCCATGCAGATGTGATGGTCAGGAAGGCACAATAATGCCTCTTTTTCCTCAGGTGACTTAGGAAATTCAGCATGTCTATAAGGACCCTTACCAACGTTTACAGATGCACTGTTGAGGGCATACTATCCAATGCATAATAGCCTGGTATGGCAACAGCTTTACCCACCACCATAAGAAACTGAAGAAGGTTGTGTGCACAGCCCAGACCACCATGGAAGCCAACCTTCCAGCCATGGACTGCATTTACACTTCTTGTTCCTGCAGAAAGGTGCCATTATCATCAAAGACCCCTCCCACCCCAGTAATGCTCTCCTACAACCTCTTCTGTCAGGCAGAAGGTATAGAAGCTTGAATACACACACCAACAGGTTCAAGAACAGCTTCTCCCTTGCTGTTATTAGACTGATGAATGGACTCTCTTACTTTCAACAATGTTGATCTTTTTAATGTTGATCTTGCTTCATGCACCTCCTGTGCAGTGTAACCTGTGTGTCTAACTCTGTCTAAGCACCTGCTAAAAGCAGGTTATTACAGATAGGAAGCATATGTCAGATACAGAATCTTTTCCTGAGAGAATCTGTATGTCCTTACTTACTATGATCTACCTGTACTTCTCACAAACAAAGTTTTTCACTGTACCTAGGTACACATGACTATAATAAATCAAATCAAATTCTAACCGGATGCATCACAAATTGGTATGCCAACTGCTCTCCCCAAGACCACAAGAAATTACAGAGAGTTGTAAATGCAGCCCAGTCCATCACGAAAACAAGCCTTCCTTCCATTGACTCTATCTACGCTTCCCACTGACTCAGCAACCAACATTACCATTCTGGTTATTCTCTCTTCCACCCTCTTCCTTCAGGCAGAAGTTATACAATTTTTAAAAATGTACCAACAGATTTAAGAACAGTTTCTTCTCCACTGTTATAAGACACATGAATGGACCTCATATATTAGAATTGATCTTTGTCTGCACCTTCTCTGTAATTGTAACACTATATTCTGCATTCTGTTCTATTACCCTGATGTATTTGTGTAAGGTATGATTTGTCTAGTCAGCATGCAAAACGATACTTTTCACTGTATCTCGGTACACAACAATAATAAATCAAATCAAAACATAAATTAAATAACACAAATATTCAGAAGGAGAGGCCATGTCTGACCAACTTGATTGAATTTTTTGAAGAAGTGACCAGGTGTGCAGATGAGGACAATGCTTTTGATGTAGTCTCCTTGGAATTCAGCAAGGCCTTTGTAAGGTTCTACACAGGAGACTGATAGCAAAGGTCCGAGCCCATTGGTTCCAAGAAAATTGGATCCCTATTTAGCTGGGTGGCACAAAGCAGAAGATGGTGGTTAAGAGATGCTTTTCTGACTGGAGGTGTGTGTCCAGTGGAGTCCCCAGGGGTCAATGTTGGGACCCTTGCTATTTGTGATTTATATAAATGAGTTAGACTTGAATGTAGGAGAGTTGATCAGTAAGTTCGCAGAAGATACAAAAATTGATGGCGTGGTAAATAATAGGGAGGATAGCCTTAGATTACAAGATGATGTATAGATGGGGTGATCACATGGACTGATCAGTGGCCAATGGAATTCAATCCACAAAATTTGAGGCGATGCACTTAGGAAAGATAAACAAGGCAAGAGAATACATGTTGAATGATAAAATCCTGATAAACTGAGGATCACAGGGGCCTGCTGTGTATGTGTACTGGTCCATTCAGATAAATGGGCAGGTGAATACTTGCCTTTATAAGGCAAGGCATAGAATTTCAGAGCAGAAGGTTAAGCTGGAACCATACAAAACATTCATTAGATCAAAGCTAGAGTATCGTGCGTAGATCTGGAATCCATAGTATAGGAGAGCTATGACAACACTGGAGAGGATGCAGAGGAGATAATCCAGGATGGTGTCTAGGATAGAGAGTTTCAGTTATGAAGAAAGTTTGAGCAGACCGGAGTTGTTTTTCTTCGAGCAGAGGAGATTGAGAGGAGACTTGTTTGAGATATACAAAAATATGAGGAGAATAGACAGGGTAGACAGGAAGAAACTTTTCCCCTTGATGGAGGGAGCAATGACCAGGCATCACAAATATAAGGTAAGGGGCAAGAGATTTTGAGGGAATGAGAAGACAGTTTTTTTACACCCGGGGGATGGGGATCCGGAACTCACTGACTGTAAAAGCAGAAACTCTCATAACACTTAAGAAATAATTAGATGTGTACTTGCAATGCCAAGGCTGTGAGCCAAGTGCTGGAAAATAGTATCAGAATAGTTAGATGGTTGTTTTGACCAATGGGCCAAATGGCCTTTTCCTGTGCTGAATATTTTTATGGAAGTTAACAAAGTAAGCATTGGTCCTATAGAAATAATGTGGGAATTTAGAGGGTAAGGAGATGACAGATAAATTAAACAGATAATTTGCATCAGTCTTACTAGAAAGGATACAAGCAGCATCCTGGAAATAGCTGTAAGTCAGGAATTGAAAGTGAAGGAGAAACGTAAGAAAACTACAATAACCAGGAAGCAGTACTGACTAAATTGTCTGAATTGCGACTTAACAAGTCCCCAGGTCTTGACTGATTCCACCCAATAGTCTTAAAAGAAGTAGCTATGGAAAGATTGATGTGTTAATTTTTATTTTCCAAAACTCATTCAATTTGAGGAAGATCCCTTTAGATTGAAAATAGCTAATGTAATTCCTTTATTACAGAAGGGAAGGAGGCAGAAAGCAGCAAATTTCAAGCCTAACATCTGTCATAGGGAAAATGTTAGAAGCTACTCTTAAAGACATTATACCAGAGCACTTGGTCAAAGTAATCAGGCAGAGCCCTTGTCAAATGGAAATTAGGTTTAATTAATTCAGTGAAAATCTTTGAAGAGGTAACTTGTGCTGTAGATAAAGTGGATGCATTTCACTTAGTTTTCCAGAAAGAAATTAATAAAATGCCACATTAAAGATTATTACAGAAAATAAAAGTTCATGGTGTAGTGGGTTACATGTTGGCATGGATGGAAGATTAGCTTGCTAAGAGGAAACACAGAGTGGGTTTTTTTCAGGCTGGCAGGGTGTCACAGAAGGGATCTAAGATATTGGAGCTAAATTTGCTGATCATACAAAGATAGGTCAGAAAGTAAGTTGTGAAGAGGTCATAAAGCACTAACAAATGGAAATAGACAGGTTAAGTGAGTGGGCAAAGATTTGGCAAATGGAGCATAATGTGGGAAACTGTCCATTTTGACAGAGAGAATTTTTTAAGAAACCATATTATTGAAATATTTAGAGGAGGCAGAGGGATCTGGATGCCCGAGTGCATGAAACGAGACTCACCATACAAGTAGTACAGCTACAAGAACAGGTCAGAAACTGGGAATTCTGCAGCAAGTAACTCCTGACTTTCCAAAGCCTGTCCACCAGGCACAAGTCCGGAGTGTGATGGAATACTCCCCACTTGCCTGGATGGGTGCAGCTCCAACAACATTCAGAAAGCTTGACATCATCTAGGACAAAGCAGGCTACTTAATTGACACCACATCCACAAACATCCACTCCCTTCATCAGTGAAGCTCAGAAGCAGTAGTCTGCACTATCTGTAAGTTGCATTGAAACTGGAAATAAATATAGGCAATGGAAGAGAAACTCAACAGGTCTGGTAGCATCTGTGGAGAGAGAAACTGAGCTTTCAGTCTGGTATGATCTCTTTCTGAATTGAATAATCTGCAATTAACACTGTTTAAATCTTCAAAACCATGTGTGGCAAGACAACTGTTTTTCAAGCGAAGATTATTTGTTCATCTACAAAGACATGTTGTCAAGGAATGTGAATGTTTTATTTTGGAATGCTGAAAAATCTCCTCACCACAGTCTGAACCAATCACAGCCAATACAAGAGATGGGATTCAGTTGACAAATAATCAGGTGCAGACCAAATTTTCCAAGATAAACTCTTGCAAACCAAGAGTTTATCTGGGCCCACTAATTAAGTACATAGTACACACTGAGTACTGCAGACCCTGTGATCTATCCCAGAAGCATGTTTTTTTCAGTTAGCAACCTATACTAAAGTCATCAGAACCAGTTTGATTGCAAACAAATATTCTAAGGTTGGCAAAATCAAAACATTAACTGTGTTGTATATCTTTGCCCTTTCACAAGACTTGACACTCATAACTGAAGATTAAAATTATCCAGGACCAATATTATATCAAATATTCTTGGCACATAACCTCGCCCTGCAAGAAGGACTGTCAAAAGTTTGCAAAATCCATTGCCAGCACAATTTTCTACTCCTTAATTTCAATGGGTGAGCACTTCATAAAATTACCAGACATTATTACAATCTTTACAAATGCTCGCTGAATTTCAAATACACCAGCTGTGTTTCCTCTGTTTCACTGTAATAAAACAGCAGCTTGGTTCCTTGGAGTGAGAGCTCTGAATATGATTTTCTATGTCAATACAGCAAATCAAGCCACCTAAGACAACAAAAAGGCTCCAGTAATACGTGAGGATGCTGTTACTGTGTCTCTGTGCTGATGCAGGACCGGACTAGGAGCATCAGCTAGAAGCAAATCAACTTGGAGCTTTGACAGAAAAATAGAATGTGCTGGAGAAATTCAGCAGGTGTCTGGCAGCTTCTAAGGCTATAAAGAGGCAGAGATCTGGCCCCGTTGATCTGTTAACTGCTCAATTTCTTTCTCTTCTCTTTCTTGTTTCTTGAAGTATTGACTTAAGGGTTTTTTTAAAAATTCATCTAAATACATCTAAACAAAAATCAGACATGATTATAATCTCAGGCTGGAATCTTTGATTCTCTATTCTCTTTACTGTGTGACATCATCATGTTGGGTGGGGCCTAATACAGGCTTCAATACTAACCCTTTCAGACCAGGACTTTCCCTGAGCAAAGAAACGGAATAAACATTTCAAGTCTGATACCACTTTTCTTCACTTAATGAATCCTGCAGTTTCTGGCTTTAATAAATCATTCCCAATTTAATCGTGGTTTTACTGAATGATTCCCGATCCTCACAGACTAAATAAACTGTCCCCCCTCTTATCCCATGTCTTATCTCCTTTGCTATTGTCTCAGGATATAAGGGTCGGAAAGGGTTAATGCTGAGGACTGCATTAAGCGCTGTCTAATATGATGATGCCATACAGATTTGGGCAGAGGACAAGCTTGTATCTTGAAGGACTGAGACTTATCCTCAAAATCTCCCTCATCTTCTCAACTACAATGTCTATCATTCCAAAGTGGTAAACTAAATTGTGACACAGACTAAATATGTTACTACTGAATGATGAAACTGGCTGAATGGTCTCTCCAATTCCTATTTTTATGATCCCAGCTGATATACTGGATAAGTCAGATTTCAAACTTAAACCTGGCTTAATAGGCCATTAGTTTGAATTTTACAACTTGATTACTGTGGAGGTCAGTCACTGAATATATTTGCAAGAGGCTGCTGCTGTGCTTCAAATTAAAAAAATCAAAATGTAATACACTCAGATATCACCTGCTATTTCACACTACTTAAGAATTATTTAAAATGGTCTTAATACAAATAGCAGCAATAAACTGCAGTCCATTTTCCTTCAATAACAACTTTACTGAATGATTCCCGACCCTCACAGACTTGTGAAAAGTTACCTAAATTCCACTTATTTATCCCTGGCTCAGCAGGCAGTACTGTAGTTAAAATTCACATAACATCAGGTTATAGTCCAACAGGTTTAATTGGAAGCACTAGCTTTCGGAGCGCTGCTCCTTCATCAGGTGGTTGTGCTTTCAATTAAACCTGTTGGACTATAACCTGATGTTGTGTGATTTTTAACTTTGTACACCCCAGTCCAACACTGGCATCTCCAAATCAGGACTGTAGTTGGTCTCTTCCCCGTTAACATCAGCGTTCACTTGATCATGGCTTCTTTAGTTTAGATTATGCCATATGCCTTCTTAACAACCCTAAATATTTATAAAATGCATTTCGATTCTCCTTAGCCCTATTTACTGAAGCTATCTCATGTCCTCTCTTTGCACTCCTGATTTCCCTCTTTAAGTATCGTTCTACTGCCTTTATACTCTTCTAAGGATTCACTCGGTCTCTGCATATGCCTCCTTCTTCTTTTTAACCAATTTCTCTAGTCATCCAGCATTCCCTGCACCCACCAGCCTTGCCTTTCAGCCTAACAGGAATATACTTTCTCTGGACTCACATTATGTCATTTTTGGAGGCTTCCCATTTTTCAGCTGCCCCTTTATCTGCGAACATCTGCCCCCAATCAGTTTTTGAAAGTTCTTGCTCCAATTTATTACTTCAACTTTTAAATCCTTTTCCATCACTATTATAAAATTCTATAATAATATAGAATTAAGGTCGCTGGCCCCAAAGTGCTCCTCCGATGACACCTGCCCTACCTTATTTCCCAAGACTATGTCTAGCTTGGGAGCTTGTCTAGTAGGTACATCTGCATACCGAATCAGAACATTTTCTTATACACACTTAACAAATTCCTCTCCATCTGCCGCCTCACAGCGCCAGGAATCCGGGTTTGGGTTATGGGGATAAGGCAGGAACAGGATACTGATTGAGGATGATCAGCCATGATCATAATGAATGGTGGTGATGGATCGAAGGGCAGAATGGCCTACTCCTGCACCTATTGTCTATTATCCATTGTCTATTGTTTGATTCCGGCCTCGGGCGACTGTGTGGAATTTGCACATTCTCCCCATGTCTGCGTGGGTTTCCTCCGGGTGCTTTTCCTCTTACATTCCAAAAGATGTGCAGGTCAGGTGAATTGGCCATGCTAAATTGCCCATAGTGTTGGTGCATTAGTCAGGGGTAAATGTAGGGAAATGAGTCTCACGGAGGTACTCTTCGGAGGGTTGGTGTGGAACTTGTTGGACTGAAGGGCCTGTTTCCACGCTGTAGGCAATCTAATCTAATCTAATCTAAACCCTTAACTCTCTGGCAGTTCCAGTCTATGTTGGGAAAGTTAAAATCTCCTACTTTGCTTACAGATAACTTAGATCTCCTTACAAATTTGTTTCTCAATTTTGAGCGGACTATTGGAGGGTCTATAATGCATGTATTCTCAGAAATACGCTCCCTAAGTATAGCTGTAATGCTATCCCTTATCTCCCTCCTCTCTTGCTCACCTTTCTATCCTTGCTATAGCATTTGTATCCTGGAACAATAAACTGCCAGTCCTGTCCATCCCTGAGCCATGTCTCTGTAATTGCTATGATATCCCAGTGCCAGGTTCCTAACCATGCCCTGAGTTCATCTGCCTTCCATGTTAGAACTCTTGCATTGAAATAAATGCAGTTTAATTTATTAGTCCTTGTTCTATGTTTTGTTCCTGCCTGCCCTGACTGTTCAACTGGTTGTCTCTCCCAACTGTACCCGTCTCAGATTGATCTCTTTCCTCATTGTATCCCTGGGTTTCCCCCCACACACACACACAACCTTACTAGTTGAAATCCCCCCAAGCAGCTCTAGCAAATCTCCCTGCCAGTGTATTAGTCCAATTCAAGTGCAATCCATCCTTCTTGTACAGGTCACTTCTATCCCAGAAGAGATTCCAATGATCCAAAAATGTGAACCCATCTCACATGCACCAGCTCCTCAGCCACACATTCATCTACTCTATCCTCCTATTCCTACCACACTAGCTTGTAGCACTGGGAGTAATCCAGATATTACTACTGCCAAGGACCTCCTTTTTAATTTCCAGCCTCCTTTCAGAATCTCATCCTTTTCCCTTCCTATGTCATTGGTTCTAATGTGTACAATTACCTTCTGCTGGTCCCTCTCCCCCTTGAGAACATTCTGCACCCTCTCTAAGATATCCTTGATCCTGGCACCAGGGAGGCAACACACCATTCTGATTTTTCACTGGCAGCTACAAATATTTCTGTGCCTCTGACTAGACAGTCCCCTAACACAATCGATCACTTGGAACCCAAAGTATTTCTCATTACATTAGAGCCTGTCTTGATACTGGAAACTTGGCCGTTCATGCTACATTACCAAGAATCCATTACCCCCTACATTTTGCAAAACAGCATACTTGTTTGAAATGGAGATAGCCACAGAAGACTCTTGCACTACGTACCTACCCCTCCTACCTTTCCTGGAGTTAACCCATCTACCTGACCGTATCTGTGTCTTTTCTCCTTTCCTATAACTGCCATCCATCACACCCACTAGCTCCTGTAAATTCCTCATTGCTTCTAACTGCTGTTCCAAACAATCTATGTGATCTGATAGGATTCACAACCAAAGATATTTCCTGCAGACGTAATCATCAGTAACATGGAAACTCTCTCTAATCTCCCACATCCCACAGGAAGTGCACATCACTCTACTAAAGGCTATCTTTGCTCCTTCACAATCTACAGACTCAGAAAATAGCACCACCTTATTCCTCTAAAAAAAAACACTGCTCCAGGCTAACTTAATACTTATGGCTTATATTTTTAAAATTTAATCAAGGGACATATCTCAATAAAACATATAATCAAGAAAGAACCCACTTTATTCACTATTGTAGATGTACAGCAAGGTTATATTTAAAAATTGTGTGCACTTATATGTTCCTGTGGTGTGAGCTCTCCCACACAGGTTCCCCCAAGTTGAGCTGTGAATTTCGCTGTTTGTTCATTTTTCCTGGACGCACTCTGATGTCCAGAGATACTTAAACTCAAATGGTAAAGACAGTAACTGTGTAGATTCACTGCTGTGTCAGATGGCAGTATAGGTTTATTTCTCTGACCATGTGGTCACTGCCTTTGTCGAGGCAAAAGTGAAGACTGCAGATGCTGGAAATCAGATTAGAGTGGTGCTGGAAAAGCACAGCAAGTCAGGCAGCATCCAAGGAGTAGGACAATTGACATTTCAAGCAAAAGCCCTTCATCAGTCTGCCTCCTTTGTAAAGTGCTGTTGTTTTGATCTTTTGTCCCCCAAAGTTCCAAAACAATACAACTGTATAGAAAACAGTAATTACTGCTCCTGGAATTTGAGGTAATCACCTCTAGCACCGAAAATACCACAAAAAAGGAACAGCTCTTATAGCCACAATGTTTTCCCATCCTCCATCTTGGATTACCCAGAATTCAATTTCAATTAAGAACAAAACACATTGCTGAGGCATCTCAGATCACATGAAGGCCATCTCAGATAAGGCCAGCAGATCTCCACTTTTGAATCCAATAGATTTTTAAATAACAATGATTAATAAATGATCATTTATATTTCACCAGCTACTGTGTGGATTTGAACCCAGCAACCACAGCACTAGCTTGGGTCTCTGCATTATGAGTACTGTAACATTACTACCAGGCCATCACTCCTCTGAGCCATTTGGAACAGGTCAAAATTGTCCCCACATTCGTTTTCAAATTCCCTCCAACCTCTCCATGGATCCTGGAACACCAAATAACATTGAGTCCTTCCCAGGCCTTCCTATATTGAGTTCGATTTCTCATCGTCCTGCTGGTTTCCAGACACGTTCAAAGTTTTCCTGAATCTCTTGTCCCACCATCCCCCTACTTGGTGACATCTTAACCTGTAACCAACCTTCAATTCAGGTCCATGAATGTTACACGGTTCTCGTTGTGTGATAGTGGGGGGAGGGGTGGGTGATTGAGCCCAGTACCAACATTTACAGAATTCTGAATAGGCAGGCACCACTATTAGGAAAGATGGAATAGGTTAGAGTTCTTTGCTCCGAAAAATACAGGACCTGATCAATCCTGAAAGCACGAGATAAAACACAGAAAATGCTGAAATACTAGCAGGTTAGACACAAATGCGCAGAGGGCTAAACAATTTAACGATTCGGGCTGAAAAGTCACCAATCTGCAATTCCATTGAGCAAGCCATTCAGGTCATGGGCAAATGCTGTGTACTTGTAGCATTTTCCGTTTATGTTTCAGCACCAACATGACATCCTGACTCTTGTTCTCAATTCCACTACCAATAAAGACAAGCATGCTATATGCCTTCTTTACCACACCATCTATTTGCATGACCACTTTCACTGCCATTAGCTGTATACCTTTCCTTAACATTTGATCTAACAAATTGCAGCACCTCACACTTTAATGAGTTCGGAGGCAGTAGAGGGGTAGCTCACCAGATGAAATGAGGTTAACAACCATAGTGGACACAATGGCCTGATGTTCCATGGGCTCAACCTTTGCAACATAGAGGTCTTTCCCATAAGACATTAGTGAACCAGATGGACAATTAACGGTTATTATATGGTTAGCATTAGACTATCTTCTTAATTCCTGATTATATTTAATTTTAATTTCACCATCTGTTATAGTCAGGTTTCAACACATTTCCCAAAAACATTAGCTTGGAGCTTTGAAGTATTAGAGGAGAAAGTGAGGACTGCAGATGCTGAAGAAGGGCTCATGCCCAAAACGTTGATTCTCCTGCTCCTTGGATGCTGCCTGACCTGCTGTGCTTTTCCAGCAACACATTTTCAGCTTTGAAGTATTAGTCCAGCGATTAAATAGCAACACTACCACCTCCTAAAAGTGTGAGGATGAATTGAACAGAGGGAAAAGAGAGAAACTAGAGTGGGGAAGACAGGTGGTATTTAAACACCAGATAGAATCACCTTTATCCATGCTGTCATTCTTATGTATTGCTCCTAGAACCTAAAGCAAATTAGAAGGAGATGGTGATGTGGTCATAATGTCACTGGGCTTATAATCCAGAGGCTGGATTAATACTCTGGAGACATACTTTTGATTTAAATTAATAAATATGGAATTTAAAAAAGCTAGTTATGCCATGATAACAACCCTTGAAACTCTCACAGATTGTTATAAACGCATTTGGTTCACTAATGTCCTCTACAGAATGAAATTAGCTGGTCTGGCCTACACATAATTCCAGACCCGCAGCAATGATTCTTAACTGCCCTGTGAAATGATTCTAGTGCATCACTCAGTTCATGGGCACAGTCAGTAATGCCCACATCCCACGAAAGCGCAAAGGAAAAAAATCTTCACGGCTGAGTTTACTAATGGCACTGTAGCAGATTCAGATCTAATTATTACTCAATTCACAGCAAGAGATTGAGAAACAGAGGCTACGACCAAAGAACAAAGCAATAACTTGAACATGATTTGTCTTCAGGCATACTGTAAAATGAACAGGCTACAAATGAGAATAAATGAGTTATGTTCTGCGCTGCATCACGTATCAGGTGACTTCCAGGCAAAATTGAATGTCTTGTAAAAGTGAAAACTGTGAGTGAAGTTCAGAGACAATCAGCTGTTCTGGCAGGATTGAGGAGTAGATGCAAAGGGCCCGAAATGGCTTCCTCTTGCTCACATTGGGCAAGCTTTGAGAAACAGCCTGTACTATTACTCAAAGGTTTGTGGGACTCAGGATTTAAAGCAGCTTGCAGTTATTGAAATGACCCAAACACCTCAACAGCAGAGTAAATACCTCTGGACAGAATCATTTGGGGTTCACATTATACAACAAATAACATCAGTCTACATTTCAATCTCTTCAATCCAATATGTCTGAAGATCTAATCATCTACTGGGAATCAAACTGTTCTGAAACACTGCAATTTCACAATAAATCACTGGGAACCCTGACAAGGTAATGGACAAAATGGACAAGTCATTCACGCAGAAACAGATCTATGCATTGAACAATCCAATATTACTTTAATAAAACAAAACTGCAGATGCTGGAGATCTGAAGCAAAAACAGAAATTGCTAGAGAAACTCAGCAAATCTGGGAGGGAAAAAGCAGAATTAGCGTTTTAAGTCCATTGTCTCTTTATCTGTATGACTTTGCTTTGGTACTGCGGATTCAATGTAACCCTTAAAGACCCAGTCTGTTAGATGTAACATTTTAAAGGACGACAAACATTGATGTTTGGAAATGCATTGAATCAAAAATGGGATCTTCTGTTCGAAAGAAAATCTGTTCTGACAGATCCTGTAGTTACACATTATGCAATAATGAGCCTCCTTCCAAGTACACTGTTTCATGTTTTCTTCTGGGCTCTAGACAAGAGAGAGATTACCTTCTTCAAGAGTGGTCAAGAGTGCCAGCTCAGGAATGGAGAGGCAGCTGAGGGCCTTGTCTCTCCCTGTCACCTCAGGCAACTATTAGATTAGATTAGATTCCCTTCAGTGTGGAAACTGGCCCTTCGGCCCAACCAATCCACGCCAACGCTCCAAAGAGTAACCCACCCAGACCCATTTCCCTCTGACTAATGCATCTAACACTATCGGCAATTTAGCATGGCCAATTCACCTGGCCTGAACTGTAGGAGGAAACTGGAGCACCTGGAGGAAACCCACACAGACAGTCGCCCAAGGCTGGAATCGAACCTGGGACCCTGGTGCTGTGAGGCAGCAGTGCTAACCACTGAGCCACCATGCCGCCCTGCCTATTCTGCCATGTATGGCCTATGGCCTGGATGGCTCACTGGTCCAGAGCCTCCAGGAGGCTATATTAACTGTAGCAGCCACCACTCCTGGAGGCTCTTACTGACCAACTCTTCCTGGGGTGGGGAGCAGAATTTCCAGATCCTATCAGCTGACAGGAAAGACAGCATCCTCCCCCTCACACTGTACAAATACCATTCAATATGCAGGGTCTGTTCACATTCCTTTCTTTTTCATTGACCCTCACTGAAAGATTCCTGTTGATGGTCCTGCCAAAATTAGGAACCTACAAAGTCGGGAATCTGATCACCATTAAGACATAGACTAAATAAACTTCCAACTGCTCCAAGTACAAGAAACAGGTAGGAGAAAACCTTACAGGGCCTCTAAAACTAACTGGACGTTTATTACAAAAACCTAGCACCAGCATGATCAACCAGATGGCCTTCTACAATGTTCTAAAATTCTACCATTATAATAAGACCATAAGGGCCACATAACACAACGGAGGGTATTCTCATCATGAAGATAGAGATAAACATAGCGATGGAAAGGGATAGGTAGTTTACACAGGCCAAGAGTTATTGCTGGGGGGAAGGCAATTATAATGCGATTAGGCAAGATTTAGCATGCAGAGTTTGGGGAAGAAAACTGCAGGGGATGGGCACAATTGAAATGTGGAGCTTATTCAAGGAACAGCTACTGCGGGTCCTTTATAAGTATGCACCTGTCAGGCAGGGAGGAAGTAGTCGAGCAAGGGAAGCGTGGTTTATTAAAGAAGTTGAATCACTTGTCAAGTGGAGGAAGAAGGCTTATGTTAAGATGAGACATGAAGACTCAGGGTGCTTGAGAGCTACAACGTAGCCAGGAAAGACCGAAAGAGAGAGCTAAGAGCAGCCAGAAGGGGAAATGAGAAGTCATTGGCAGATAGGATTAAGGAAAATCCTAAAGCCTTAGAATATCAAGAATAAAAGAATGACTTGAGAAAGA
The DNA here is from genome assembly GCF_020745735.1 of Hemiscyllium ocellatum. Lineage (NCBI taxonomy): Eukaryota > Metazoa > Chordata > Chondrichthyes > Orectolobiformes > Hemiscylliidae > Hemiscyllium > Hemiscyllium ocellatum. The sequence continues at coordinate 10,475,986 of NC_083442.1, forward strand.
TTACAGCCAGCCAAGGATAGTAATGGGAATTTGTGCATGAAGTCAGAGGAGATAGGGGAAGTGCTAAATGAATATTTTCCGTCAGTATTCACACTGGAAAAAGACAATGTTGTTGAGGATAATACTGAGATACAGGCAACTAGACTAAACCGAATTGAGGTTCACGAGGAGGAGTTAGCAATTCTGGAAAGTGTGAAAATATATAAGTTCCCTGGGCCGGACGGGATTTATCCTAGGATTCTCTGGGAAGCCAGGAAGGAGATTGCAGAGCCTTTGACTTTGTCAGAGGTAGTTTCTTTACTCAGAGAATAATAGTGAGATGGAATGCTCTGCCTGCAGCAGTAGTAAACTCGCAAACTTTAAGGACATTTAAATGTTCATTGGATAAACATATGGATGAAAATGGAATAGTGTAGTTTAGATGGTTCCACAGGTTGGTGCAACATCGAGGGCTGAAAGGCCTGTACTGCGCTGTAATGTTCTATGTTCTATATTCTAGACCATTCAGTCCCTCCAGCCTGCTCCAGCCTTCAATACAATCATGGCTTTTTTAATCTCAAATTCAACTCCACCTTCCTGCTTGTTCCCAATAACCTTTCAATTCATTATTATTAAGAGCATAAGAACCATATTACAACTTTTTTTTAACAAAATGTCATATCTTTCCCTGGTTTCTCACACAATTTACAGCAGACACATCAGCAGAGAAGTGAAAATACGAATCAATTAGTGGGTGTCCAGTAGAATTGCTCATCTGTGGTGTTTGATCTGGAGTTTAATCAGCTTCAAATTCAAATCTTAGCCTGACGCATTGAGGCCATTGAACTAAAGTTACTTCTCTCAAACAATCAAAAGAGGTTTTCATCATTGTCTCAGAGGAATTCATTTGCAAACTCCTTTCCAAATCCTTCTCCCCTTTATAAATAACCTTCCTTCCTTCTGAATTGGGGACCCTTAACTCAGCATGTACTATATCAAGAGTAATATGTTCTGCTGTCTCTGTTTCTGATGTAGTTGTACACTAATACAGAAATATTAGTGACCTTGATAATGCAGCATTGATGAAAATACTGTTAAAAGAATAGTTCTTAAGTCATCACCTTTCTCATGACTGCTAGCACAATGCTGATGTTACTTCTTGGCTCCCATCCTAACCCAGGAGATGGGCATCATTCATATCTGAAGCCCTGGTTAAGGAAGAAACACTGAGTTCCAATAGCTCAGCAACTGCCAGACTAAGAATATTGTAAACTGCTCAGCACAGACATTCATAGATACATAGACATAGAAAATAGGAGCGGCGGTAGGCCATTTCATTCTTCTAGTCCACCAATCCACCAATCAACCCCACTGCCTTGTGGCCCAACATTTCAACTCCCCCTTCCACTCTGCCGAGGACCTCCTCCAACACTGCTCCCTCACTACTCGATACCTGAAGGAAGAACATCTCATCTTCCGCTTCGGAACACTTCAACTCCATGGCATCAATGTGGATTTCACCAGTTTTCTCATTTCCCCTTCCCCCACCTCAGCCCAGCTTCAACCTTCCAGCTCAGCACTGCCCTCATGACCTGTCCTACCTGCGTAACTTCCTTTCCACATATCCCACTCTACCCTCCTCACTGACTTATCATCTTCACCCCACCCCAATTCATTCATCGTACTCTTTGTTACCTTCCCTCACACTCCCCTCTGACCTATCACCTCCATCCTCACCCCTATTCACCTATTGTACTCTATGCTACTTTCTCCCCACCTCCAACCCCTTCTCATTTATCTCTCCACTCTGCAGGCACCCTGCCTCTATTCCTGATGAAGGGCTTTTGCCCGAAACGTCGATTTTCCAGCTCCTCGGATGCTGCCTGACCTGCTGTGCTTTTCCAGCACCACTCTAATCTAGAGTCTGGTTTCCAGCATCTGCAGTCCTTGTTTACTCATTTCATTCTTCCAGCCTGCTCCCTTATTCATTATGATTATGGCTGATCATACAAGTCAATAGTCTGTTCACAATGTTCCTACATAACATTTGATGCATTTAAGGAATATTCCTTTCCCTGAGATTATGAAATTGGTCAATTGATCAATAATTATTTGATTGATTGACTTATTGATCAATTGGAGATCCAACTTCACCCATCCTGAAAATCCCTTCCAAAGCGCCTGGTCCCTGAGAGATAACAATCCATTCTAACAATCCTGTCAGCAATTGCCAATGTTTAAAGACAAATCAAAACACCCTGTATATAATTGACAGGATTGCACCATGAGATTTCATCTTTATAATGAAAGCAAACTTTATTGTATATAAAACTTAAACAAAGTAACACTATTAATTTAACACTACAGTTTGTAATTACTTTTTTTTTACTTCCCTCCAATCTCCATCACAACACCTTTCTTATGCTTTACAAAAGCCTTGAAGCTGAAAATGTGTTGCTGGAAAAGCGCAGCAGGTCAGGCAGCATCCAAGGAGCAGGAGAATCGACGTTTCGGGCATGAGCCCTTCTTCATAAATGAGCCTTGAAGTTTCATTCATATCTGCCAAGCGGTCAACCAGGTCATCAGAAGTGACTTTTATCCTTCTCCAAGGTATGACATTTCATGAAAATCTTTCCATTCACCTCCAGCTAAGCAATCATCCAAACTCTCTTTAAAACCTCATCATGTCAGCTTCTCAACACAAACTCACGTTTTACAGTATTCTTGTTTATGAATTAAAACATCAGGAACATCCTGGTTCTTGACAGTATGCTATGCTCCCACTGTTACTGTTCAGCTACTTGTCCCATAGCTAATTTTCAATGCTTGACAGCTGCTTTCCCCCTGTCTATTTCAAGCTTACTATTTCCAAATGAACTCCCCCTTCAAGCTAGACAAATATTCCAGCTTCCTTTCCCTTCTAAGCTGAACTCAAGTCTCACTTGCAATTTACAAAGTAAATCATAGAGTTAATATTTATTCTTATTAAGATGCAGGCCTGACTCTCACATATTTTCTTCACTTCTTCCAACTTACTGAGCTGCAGTCTACACAAAACGAAACAGCACAACAAAAATCCAGATATATTAATCAAAGGAACATCCAATCCCCACTCCAATCCAACCTCCATGACAATGTGGCATGCTTAAGAATGTTTTGAAATAGAAATGCAAGCAAGCTTTTTAACAACAATTCAACTCTGTTTTTCAAACCAATTGAAATGCTTGGTATTCTAATCAGGGGTTATGACTCTTTCTGCAGATCTTCTGGCTGCACTAAAAGACTAGGACCTAAGTTAATTAAAGCTAGGCTTGTTTGACTTGCCTTTACACTAGACATATTCATCAGTTACTAAAGCAAGCCTTTCCCTCTTGCTTTAGTTCTAAAATAAAAAGTTTATTCTAAAACCTATGAATTATGAACGAGATATTTGCAACAATTCAGTGCAAATGGGTCATTACATGCGTTGAATTTCATTTATCATTATTTCTTTTGTAAAAATGACTAATTATATAATGTATAATTATTATTTCTTCAAAGCTATCTACTGTGGGTAGCATTGTTCACAGCAGTATGTGTGACTTACCTTTTTGCTGAGTAGCTATTTGAATAACTTTGAAGGTTTTGTTTTAATAGGTTTGAAATTGACAATGCATGAGGCAAGTAACCATTCGGAATCAGTATTTTTCACATAGAAGTTTCATTCTGGTTTCCATTCACATGCTGAAGTCACACAATTGTAAGTACAATCAGTTCTGCTATAACACTGATCTGCTATTCCATTCTTGTACAATCCCACAAGAAAACCGTGTAATAGCAGCACCATTTAAACTAACAGGGATGGAATCACTTTATTCCCAATATACACTTTAAAACTTTGCACTTTAGAAACAATGTCCCCAATTTGTCTGTCGCGTTATAGCGAATTTGTGTTAACGAAAAGCGCGTTATAGCAGAACGACCTGTATGTTCTATCTGTCTGAAGCTCATCATAATAAATTAGAAACTATCAGATTAGTTCAACTGGATGTCCAGATTAATGGATGGTTCAATTTTGGACACACTGTGAACATTTACTTGATTTGTAAGTCCAGGAGAGAGTTAGGAAGACTGAAAATAAGAGCAGGTGTGGGGCAAACATGAAGGGCCAAACAACCACTTGGTGCAATGTAACATTTCTAATAACTGACCTTTCATTCTCACAAAGTTATTGGATGTGGAGGCTTGTCAATGAAGTTAGCTTAGAGGACTGAAATAATCTGGGATAAAAATAGTTAATAACCCCTTTTAGCTAATGCTGGCATAGATCTTTCAGGGTTAACAGGAAGTCCCTCATTGTTAGGTACTTGGGGACTGATTGAAGCACCTGGCATCGTGAAAGGGGTTTCCACTGAAAGCCATCCCTTCCTTTGCTGCTAACCTACCTCCCCATGACCTTTAGCTCTTGATCCTTTGCCAGTTTATCCTACTCCTTGATCTCCACCTCACCCTTACTAAATTCCTCAGATATCTTGGACCTCTGGTGTGTGCAGAGCTAGTGATTTACTTCTCTCCCATTGGTGCCATTATGCAAGGCATTTTGAATGAACAGCAGGTCCCTAGGCTGGGCCCTTCATCCTGGACAAGATCCAACACTGTCAAGTGATGGGTCTGATTGTCACTCAATTTCCTTCCATAGAAGAAGTGACGTGGGGCTCATTGGCTTTGCTGAATTTCCCCTGCACCACTCCAATACAATTATTTCCTTCCTATAGTGAGGCAACCAGAACAGCTCACAGTACTCCAGCTGTGGCTAAGGCACAGTTTTGTACAGCTCCAAAATAACCTCCCTGCTCTTATAATCTATCCCATGACTGATAAAGCAAGCATCCCTTATGCCTTCTTAATTACCTTGTTAACCTGTCCTGCCACCTTCAGGTATTTGTGAGTAAGCACCCCAAGTTCCCTCTGAGCTTCCTAGATATAGAATCATTGAATCATTCAGCCCACCATGTCTATCCTGACCAACAAACACCACAAACTACTAGGTAAATAGCCCACTTTGATCTGGCATTTCAAGTACTCATCCAGATGCTTCTTTAATGTTATATGAGGACCTGCCACCACCTCTCTCTCTGACAGCACATACCATATTTCTATCACTCTCTGGGAGAAAACAATTTTTCCTCAGATTCCCTCTGAACCACTGACTTTTCACCTTAAATTTATGCCCTGCCGTTCATTGAGTACTCTCTTGCCTTGTCATTAAACGATAAGTTCAGAGTCAAGATTTACTGTTTGGGTGGGGGGGGTTGGTGGGGAGCGGTGGCGGTGTTGCAAGGGACAGTAGTGGAATACAGGAAAATGGAGATTGGGACATCAGCAGATCAGCCATGACTTTATTGAATGGCAGAGAAGGCACAAGGGGCCAAATGGCCTTCTCCTGCCTTTATCTCATATTTTCGCTAGTCTCCATATCCTCAGCTCTGGGATCGAGATTCTAACAAATCTCTGCAGCATCTCCACAGTCCAAATTAAATGACTACATTTTTCACTGGTGCCTCATTTCTTAATTAATTTTGGTTTCTTGACGTATCACATATCTCTTTCTCAGAAAAGGTATCCATCCAATCATACTGCAGACTGAATCTAAAGGTCACTAAATGATTCACAGGATTTCTAGGGATGTTGTAACTGTGATATGGTCACACTGTGGAATTAGAATACCACACTTTAAGCCATCAACCATGATTAATTTCTTTAAATGGCTACTTGATCTCCAAAAGCAAGCTGGAAGAACAAGAAAATGGAAATATAAGATGCCCAATTTAACCGTGTCTGCTGTAACATTTCACGGTTTCTATCTTTGCTATTTCAGGCTGAGTTTTATCTAGTTCAGCCTGTATAACTCTTTCTTCCCTCCTTTCCAGAACATCTCATCTTTGAGACAGTGATCACCCCCTCTTTCTCTGTCACAGACTTACTGCCTCTTTCATGTTTTTGCTGGGTAGTTGTCTATTAAACAAAGTAGCCATTTTCTAGCACAACTTCACATTCCACGCACATTAGGAACAGGAGGCCATTCAGCCCCTCAAGCCTGTAATGCCATCCAGTTAAATCCAGGCTGACACCAGTACATTTTTTTTAGATGATGAAACTTGTTCCCTTTTCAGGAACAATAGTTAGGACAGCTGAACTGTCAGCAACCAGGGAATAGCATGTCAATGAAAATGGGTTACAATGTCCATTCTTCTTATAACTTTACACTAGTATACATAATTGTGGAGTTGCTCTGTCCTCTATTTATAAGCTACTTTGTGGAGTCTGAGGGTATTATTGCACAGTTTATTAATGCCCTTGTAGCAGGTTTGGATCTTAATTATTTGGGCTACAAATTGATGAAGTCAAGTCTCAATATGGACCATTTTCTTCACTCTTTCCATGGGATCATGGGATGTGAGCATTGGTGTCTGAGCAAATCTTGCCTTGGAGAACCGGAGGGTGAACTGCCTTCTTGAACAGCATCAGTGAAGGGACAATGATATAGTGCCATGAAAAGAAGGTAAATGGTTTGGAGGGAAATTTACAGATAGTGGTGTGTCCATGCACCTATTGTCCATGGCTTTCTAGGTGACAGGGTGCAGGTCTGAAGGATGATACCAAAGGAGCCTTAGTGAGTTATTGCAATGTGGATGTAGGTTTGCTCGCTGAGCTGGAAGGTTCATGTTCAGACTAGGTAACATCCTCAGTGAGCCTTTGGACGAAGCATTGCTGATGATTCCTGCTTTCTATTTATATGTTTGAGCTTCTTTGGGTTGGTGATGTCATTTCCCATGGTGATGTCATTTCCTGTTCTTTTTCACAGGGGGTGGTAATCAGCTCCAAATCCTGATGTTTATTTATAGAGTTCCGGTTGGAATGCCATGCTTATAGGAATTCTCATGTGTGTCTCTGTTTGGCTTGTCCTAGGATGGATGTGTTGTTGCAGTCAAAGTGGTGTCCTTCCTCAACTGTATGTAAGGATATTAGTGAGAGGTATCTTATAGATGGCACACCCTGCTGTCACTGTGCATCAGTTGTGAAGAGAGTGAAGTAATGACTGAGAAACCAACTGAGTGGGCTGCGTTTTCCAGATATCGTCGAGATTCTTGAGTGTTGCTGGAAGTTTAATCATCAAGGCATGTGAGGAATTTTCCATCATACTCCTGATATGTGCCTTGTCAATGGTGGAAAAATTTTAATGAGTCAGGAGGTGAGTTACTCTCTGCAAGATTCCTAGCCTCTGACCAGCCTTTGTATCCACAGTATTTATATATTTGGTCCAGTTTAAGTTTCCTGTCAATGTTAGCATCCAAGTGCTTCCTGATGGTGCTTCCAGAGAACAGCTGCTGCAACTGAGTGCAATCCAGAGGAAAAATGGGTGTTGTTCCTTACCTTATATTTTGCACACACTGCACCACAAACAGACTCTGGGATGTGTATCCCCCCCATCACAAAGACTACTTTCTCCCATCTCTGTGACACCAGGAGTGAAGAGGAGCGGAGTCTTCAAAAGCCCCTGAATCTGAAGGCATCGGAGATTCTTTGAAGCTGAACATCTTGAATATTTGAATATTGATTGGTAGCACTTGACAACAGTGTGTGAAGCACTTTTGTTGAAGAAAATATGGTGTTGTCATGAAAGCACATCAATCATTACAAGCATGGGGCTTGTTAAGGAAACATCTGTGATGAATAATGACAAGTTTGGCGTTTCCCAGAATGAATCGAGATTAATTTTGTTTGCTCAGTGTCAAACGTTATCTCCCTGTGCGAAATGAAAAATGTTAAACTACAGTCAAACACAGGAATACCTGAAGCACACCCCTTGTGGTTTGTGAATAAACAAAGCAGAATGTAGAAATATCCCCATGTGGAATGCTGAGCAGAAATGTGGATTGATATAGGGCAGGCACCAGTGGAGCATAAGCAGACAACTGTAGTCACTGCATTTACAGGGTTTCTCAATATTGTTTGTATACATTGTAGTAGAGTGATATAGATAAAGCAATACTGCAGAAAAGAGATTTCCCATTAAATAGATGTAGGACAACAAGACGATGCACAAAAAAGGGTGAGCAACCAGTTTTGCTGTTTGCCCTGCTGCTGCTACTGCTGAAGGTTCATGAGCTTGGATAAAAACTGAAGGAGGCCATTCAGGCCCCTCTTCTGCCAGTTCCAGCGTTAATTGAGATCCTTGTTAATCTGTAACCATCCCTTTCTATAGGCTTGTGCCCCCATAATACCTTTGTCTCACAAAAATCTCTCAATCTCAGAGGTAAAATTTGTAAATGATTGAGAACCAGTTGTCACTAACTGTAGAGAGTTCCAAACTCCTACCATCTTGTCTGCGTAGCTAGTACTTCCTGATTTCATCCCTAAAAGGTGCAGCTCTCACTTTTAGACCCTCTCAAACTCATCTCTGACACAGTGGAATTGATTTGTATCTGACCCCAATACCTTCTAATACCTTGAAAGCTTCAATTAAATCACTCCTTAATCTTCTAAATTCCAGGGAACATGACACTAGCTGATGTGATCCCTTCTTGTATGCTCAATCTTGGGGTCTGAGTATCATGTGCCTAAATCTCTCAGTGAGATAATACAGTACATCTTGTATATGGTACCCACTGCTGCTGAGTGTCAATATGAAGGAAGTGAATGTTGAGTTTCAACAGGCTGCTTTGTCTTGCATTGCATCAAGCTTCTTACTGTGATTGAAGCTACCATCATCCAGAGAAGTTGAGAGTATTCCATCACATTCCAGACTGTTTTCTTGTAGATGGTGGATAGGCTGTGGGGAATCAGGAGTTGAATTATACCCAGTCTCTGATCTGGTCTTTATATGGCTAGTTCAGTTCAGTTTCTTGTCAATGATAATCCCAGGATGTTGCTCGTGAGGAATTCAGCGATGGTAATGCAATGTTGTGAGGAGATGGTTAGATTTTCTCTTGTTGGGAATAATCATTGCCTAGCATTTGTGTGGGGCAACTGTTACTTGCTACTTGTCAGCTCAAACCTAGACACTGTCCATGTCTTGCTGCACTTGGATATGGAATGTTATAATACCTAAAAACTTATGCATAGTACTGAACACTGCAATCATCATCAACCATCCCCATCTCTGACCATCAATCCCAGGCTGCCTCTTTATGACCTTCAAAAGTAGATATGAGCCTCTTATGAGGGATTTTCTCAGAAAAAACTATGAACTATTTCCACTGGTTGGAGATTCTAAAACTAGGGGAAAATCTGAGAATTAGGGCCAGACCATTCAGGAGAGATGTTAAGAAGCACTTCAAAATACAACGGGTGAAAAGATTTGGAACAAATGATGCTGAATCGGTTGCTAATTTTAAATCTGAGATAGATAATTTTTTGTTAAGAGTTGGTACTTCTGGATAGGGTAAAAAATGAGGTCTGCAGATGCTGGAGATCACAGCTGCAAATGTGTTGCTGGTCAAAGCACAGCAGGTTAGGCAGCATCTCAGGAATAGAGAATTCGACGTTTCGAGCATAAGCCCTTCATCAGGAAGGGCTTATGCTCGAAACGTCGAATTCTCTATTCCTGAGATGCTGCCTAACCTGCTGTGCTTTGACCAGCAACACATTTGCAGCTGTGATCTCCAGCATCTGCAGACCTCATTTTTTACTCGAAGATTTTAACCTACTGCGAATCCTCTTACAAGGATGCCTTCCTTGAAGAAGTTCTCTTCCTTCCTGATGAAGGGCTTATGCTCGAAACGTCGAATTCTCTATTCCTGAGATGCTGCCTAACTTCTGGATAGGGGCTAAAGACAGGCATATAGAGTAAGGCAACAGATCAACCATGATCTCATTCCATGGTGGAACATGGCCTGAATTGCCATGATTTTCCCTTTACAAATCCATGATGTCTTTCTCTGATCTGCTGCAAATTTTCAAAGTATTCCAGGCACTCTATTCTTAATTTTGGACTCTGTTAATGTCCCTCCAACAGATATTAGATTAAGTGGCTATAATCCTTGTTTTCCCTCTGTGATTTTAGCAAAACAAATGCACAATTTTTCAATCTTAAGCAACAATTTCCTCGTCAAGAGGACTTTGGAAGATAATATTAGAGCGCCTATAGTTTTCTCAACCACATCCTTCATAATCTTGGAATGGGAACAATTTGTTCCTGATGTTCTGTCACTTAATGATGATATTAATTTTTCCACGAATAAAAGGGGATCTATAAAACTCTAACAGAACTAGACAGAGTATATGCAGGAAATATGTTCCCAATGACTGGGAGAGGAGAACCAGGGTTCATAGTTGAAGGATTTGGTTTCCTTGATCTGTCTAGCATACTGATCACTTCCTCCAACTGTAAACAACAAAACACAGTAATTATTCAACAGACCTGCTATCTCATTATCTCTAATGAGATGAAAAGACTTTTTTTCATCAGAAAGTGGTAGGCTTGTGGAACTCTCTGCCAGGGAAAGTAGTAGAGGCTAAAACATTGAAGGTTTTCAAGAAGGAGTTTAATATAATCCCTCAGCTAAAGGCATCAAAGATTATAGAGAGAAAACAGGAACAGGGTACTGAATAGGATGGTCAACTGTGATCATAATGAATGGCAAAGCAGGTTCGGGGCAGCCATTTGGTCTACTCCTGCTCCTATTTTCTATGTTCCTGTGTTACCATAGCTGTTGTTTTGCAAATGTTAATTATGGTTCCAGAAAGAGGAGTGTCAGACATTCTGACATCCTGAGAGCTGGCTCTGAGGGAACTGAAACAGTGTCAAGGACTTTCCATGTGTAAATAAAGGGTGACTTGGTGATGGCATACTGACCTCTATGGAGTTATTTAAGTGGCAATGAAAGTAAAACACATTACTGAAGAAACTTACTCATAACAGTCATCCTTGAGTTGGGGTGAGCTTTTCTGGCATTATGCCATTATTTGGGAAGCTTCACTTTTTCAAACCTTCCGTCAAAGACTGGGCCCATTATGTGGAAAGTATGCATTATTTTTTTCTGGGCAAATGGCATTGGAGCAGATGAAAAGCAATGAATAATTCTCCTGACAGCATGTGGACCCGTAGCTTTTTCAGTTCTTAGGAGCATAACTTTCCCTGAGGCACCAGATATTAAACCTTTCAAGAGTTGCCACATTTAATTAAGGCATATTACCACCCCAAGCCTCCTTTGAAACACTATTGTTCAAACTTTGTGCGAAGTTTCAGCAACTTGAGAACCAGGGAAGAAGTATTGAGATTTTTGACAAGGTTAAGTTGACTGGCAGATGTGTGTTACTTCCGTTCAACCCTTAATGAGATGCTGAGAGACCATTTAGTATGTGGAATTAATGATATAACCTTGCAAAAACACTGATGAGCTGAAGGCCAACTGAACTTCAAACAGGCATTACAACTGGCTTTATCTCTGGAAAATGCAGCAAGTGGAGCATATGAGGTGCAGGGTACTCCGCTTGCATAGCCACACTCAGGACAAAACCTAAAAAGAGGGACTGTAGGTCAGCCCACAGCAGAATTCCTAAACAAAGCCAAGCCTCGGCCAAGCGGTTAAAATTTTCCTCAGGATCTGACTCCTCAAACCATTGTTGTAATTGCCAGTATGCAGGTTCAAGACAGCAAAAGAGTCCCATGAGACCTAATTTGACTAACATAACTCATAGGCTGGTACCCAAGAGAGTGCACACCCTGGAAAGTCCATCAACATCTGGCTTGGAACAATTAAATTGCTTAGCAACATCCAAATCAGAACCAGTCAGAATAAACATCTGGTTAAATGTGATCCAGTTCTAATGGAGGTTGATACTGGTATGGTGGTTTTGGTGATCACAAAACCAATCTTTAACACAATTTGCTCTGGACTACAGCCTAAGTTTGTGGAAGATCTCGGCTAGAATGAGAACCTATACCAGGGAACCTTTATAAATTAAGGGTACAACTTTGGGTTCTGGTCTCTTATGACAACCAGTGATTGTAGTAAGAGGCTCAGGCCCAAGCTTGATGCACCTAGATTGGTTCAACATTTTTTGATGAGAAAATAGCTGCCTGAGTAAAGTCCTAATTAACGTTTCCATAACTCTTTCAGGAAGTTATATGGACGGTCAAAGAAGCCAAGGCCATTTTGACTGTTGACCAGGAAGCAATTCCATGTTTCTGTAAGGCTCGCCCAGTGCCATTTGCCTTATAGGCAAAATAGAGGCAGAAATCAGAAGTCTGAAAAGCAAGGAATCATCAAACCAGTGCAATTTCTGGAATGGACAGCACTGGTCATATTGATTGTGAAACCCCACGTGTCAGTTTGCCTTTGTGAGGATGTAAACAAATGGTAAGCTGTATTTCACAGTTGGATAAATACTCAATCCCTTTGCATAAAGGATTTATACGCAGAGCTGGCTAGGTGGCTGTCCTTCACAAAACTGGACATGAGCCATGCCTATTTGCAATTGCAGTTAGATGAGGATTCTCAGAAGTATGCTACAATTAATACCCACAAAGGTTTGTCCTAATATACAAGACTGTTATCTGGGGTATTGTCAGCCTGTGCAATTTTTCAGCTGATGATGGAAAACATTTTACAAGGTCTACTCCAGATCACCAATTATCTAAGTAATGTGCTAATAACAGGAACGACCAACAAGGATCACTTAGAGAACTTGGACATAGTATTTCAATGTTTCTCCCAGACGGGCATACACCTAATAAAGGAAAATCATCCTGTCCTGGCAAAATGGAAACAGTTGACAGTGATGGAGGAAATCTTTTTGGACCCAGAGAGACAGGTTCACAGTAGAGGACATCATATTATTATGGAGAACCACCAGATACTGCTGAAGTTCATTGGGGTCATCCAGGGGTCTCCAAAATAAACATGTTGGTGAGATGTTATGTCTGGTGGCCAGGATTCGATGCAGACATAGAGGTGTTGGTGGGGCCCAGAGTGCCAACAAGGATAAACGTTACAGCCAGCAGCTCCCCCACATTCATAGCAATAGCCATATAAACCCTGGACTTTGTTACATGTCGACTATGCAGCTCCTTTCATGAGCTCAATATTCTTAGTCATTGTAGACACCCACTCATAGTAGTTGGACTTGTATACAGCTTATTCATCAAATATGGGAAAGATTATAGAAACACTGCACATATCTTTTGCAATACAGACTCCTGGAAGTGTTGGTCACAGATAACAGACCATCATTTACCAGCAGGGAATTTGAGTATTTCCTAAAGTCAAATGTGACTTGACATGTAAGGGTGGCACAGTGGTAAGCACTGCTGCCTCACAGCGCCAGGGACCTGGGTTCGACTCCAGCCTCAGGCGACTGCCTGTGTGGAGTTTGCACAATCTCCCTGTGTCTGCATGGGTTTCCTCTGGGTACTCCAGTTTCCTCCCGCAATCCAAAGATGTGCAGGCCAGGTGAATTGGCCATGCTAAATTGTCCATTGTGTTTGGTGCATGAGTCATGAGTAAATATAGGCTAGGGGAATGGATCTGGGAGGGTTACTCTTCAGGTTACTCTGAGAGTTACTCTTCAGAGGGTCGGTGTGGATTTGTTGAGCCAAATGGCCTGTTTCCCTACTATAGGAAATCCAATCTAATCCATTGCCCAAAAGTCTGGCAGAAACAGCAGTCAAAACCTTGACGGCAGGCTTGAAGAAACTGCCTACAGTTTTGCTAGATTCACAGATCCTAAAAGACTATAGGACACCCCTCATGCAACTACAGGAAGTGCTTCGGCAGATTTGTTAAAAGGGAGACTCTACTCCAGGTTAAATCTGATCTTCCGAGACTTGGGGGGCAGGTGAAGTGGCATCAAGAAAGCCAGAATATACATCAGACTCTGCCAAGCCAGAGAAATAGTTTACTACAGGGGACTAAGTTTGGGGTAGGACAACATTTTCCTGTCCAGGAGCAGCAGGAGACAGAGCGAAGGTGACATTGGGACCAGGAGGTAAGGACTTAGTATATATTTGGGCAACAGCTACACCTGAAATACTACATGTGTAGTATCTCCCTCCTGCAGCACCCCCCTCTCCCCCAACCAGAAGTAAAGGACTCAGTAAAGTAAAACATTTTCTTTTCTTTCATACACATATAGATATATATACATGTGTGCATTGTTTGGTATTAATTGTGTTAAAGCTAAAGCTAAGGCTTCCAATGGCAGAGAACCTCAGACCCATGGCATGTGTCTCTTGCTTGAAGTGGGAGCCCAGAGACGTGGCTGATGAACCTGACTCTTACACTTGTAAAAAGAGTGTCTGGAGCTGCAGATGGACTCACTGTGGAGCATCTGCGATGCTGAGGAGGTCATGGATAGCACCCTCAGTGAATTGGTCACACCGCAGATTAGAATTGCTGAGGGAGACAGTGAATGGGTGACCAAAAGGCAGAGAAAGAGTAGGAAGGCAGTGCAGGTTTCCACTGCGGTCATCTTCCTCTAAAACAAGTAGACTATTTTGGATACTGTTGGGAGAGATGGCTCACCAGGGGAGGGAAGCAGTTGCCAGGATCATGGCACCGTGGTGGGCTCTGCTGTTCAGAAGGGTGGGAAAAGGTCTTGTAGGGCCATAGTCATAGGGGATTTTATTGTAAGGGGATTAGATAGGCGGTTCTGTAGCCGAAAACAAGACTCTTTGATGGTACATTGCTTCCCAGGTGTTCGGGTCAGGGATGTCACTGATCAGCTGCACAGCATTCTGAAAGGGGAGGGTGAACAGTCAGTTATCGTGGTGCATGTAAGCACCAATGATGTAAGTAAAAAAAGGGTTGAGGTCCTGAAAGCAGAATTCAGGGAGCTAGGAGAGAAGTTAAAGAGGAGGATCTCAAAGGTAGTGATCTCAGGATTGCCACCAGTGCCATGTGCTAGCCAGGGTAGAAATGAAAAAATAGGCAGGTTTAACACGTGGCTTGAGGGATGGTGTAGGAGGGAGGGGCTCAGATTTATGGTACATTGGGACCGATTCTCAGGCAGGTGGGACTACTACAAATTGGATGGTCTACACCTGAACCAGACTGGAAATAACGTCCTTGGAAGGGTTTTTGCTACTGTTGTTGGGAAGGGTTTAAACTAATGTGGCAGGGGACTGGGAACCAGAAGAGAAAACTAGTAGACAGTGAGGAAACTAGAGACTGTAAGGAAGTTAGCATTACCAAGGGGAACAGTCCGCAGAGCGCAGATGAATGCAAAAGGAACTGGTGGTCTGAAGTGCATATGCTTTAATGCAAGGAATGTAGTGGGTAAGGCAAACAAACTTAGGGCTTGGATTGGTGCCTGGGAGTATGATGTTATTGCAATCACAGAGACTTGATTGAAGGAAGGGCATGATTGGCAACTAAATGTTCCAGGATGTAGACGCTTCAGACAGGACATGAAGGGAAGTAAAAGAGGGGGGGGGGGAGGAACTGCTGGTCAGGGGGCTGTGCTAAAGGAGGACACTATGGAGGGCTTGAGCAGTGAGGTATTATGGGTAGAGCTGAGAAATAAGAAGGGAGCAGTTACATTGCTGGGGCTGTACTACAGGCCTCCCAACAGTGAGCATGTGGTAGAAGAACAAATAGGTAAACAAATTATGGAAAGATGTAGAGGCAACAGGGTGGTGGTGATGGGAGATTTTAATTTTCCCAATATTGACTGGGATACACTTAGTGTCGGGAGGTCTGGATGGGGCAGAATTTGTAAGGGGCATACAGGAACATTTTCTAGAGCAGTATGTTGATAGTCCAACTAGGGAAGGGGCCATATTGGACCTGGTGTTGGGGAATGAATCAGGCTAGGTGGTAGAAGTTTATATTTGGAAAAGAATGGGCTTATCAGTGACAGGCAACATGGTTTTGTGTGGGGGACATTGTGCCTTACCAACTTAATAGAGTTCTTTGAGGAAGAGACCAAGTTGATAGACAAAGGAAGGGCTGTAGCTGTCATATACATGGACTTTAGTAAGACGTTTGATAAGATTCCCCATGGTAAACTAATAGAGAAAGTGAAGTCACACAGTGTGCAGGATGTTCTAGCTAGGTGGATAAAGAACTAGTTAAGCAACAGGAGACAGTGAGTGGAAGTTGAAGGGAGTTTCTCAAAATGGAGAAAGGTGACCAGTGGTGTTCCACAGGGATGAGTGCTGGGCCCACTATTGTTTATGATATACATAAATGATCCGGAAGAGGGCATTGGTGGTCTGATCAGTAAGTTTGCAGATGACACGAAGATTGGTGGAGTAGCAGAAAGCGTAGGGGACTGTCAAAGAATACAGGAGAATATAGATAGACTGGAGAGTTGGGCAGAGGATTGGCAGATGGAGTTCAAACCGGGACAAATGTGAGATGTTACGTTTTGGAAGATCTAAATCTAGACCCTTATATACCATAAACGGAAGAGCCTTGGGAAAAGTTGATGAGCAGAGAGATCTGGGAGTTCAGGTCAATTTTACCCTGAAGATGGCTGCACAGGTGGATAGAGTGGTCAAGAAGGCATATGGTATGCTTGCCTTCATCGGACGAGATATTAAGTATCTCATGGCAGATCATGTTAAAATTGTACAAGACTTTGGTTCAGTCGCATAAAGAATACTGTGTACAGTTCTGGTTACCACATTGCCAAAAGGATGTGGACGTTTTGGAGAGGGTGCAGAGAAAGTTTATGAGGATTTTGCCTGGTATGGAAGATGCTAGCTATGAAGAGAGGTTGAGTAAGTCAGGATTGTTTTCATTAGAAAAAAGGAGATTGAGGGGGACCTGACTGAGATCAACAAAATAATGAAAGGTGTAGACAGGGTAAATAGAGATAAGCTTTTTTCCCCAGGGTGAGGGATTCAGTAACGAGGAGCTCATGCATTCAAGGTGAAAGGTGAAAAGTTTAAGGGGGATACATGTGGAAAGTACTTTACACAGAGGATGGTAGGTGGCTGGAACACTTTGCCAGCAGAGGTAGTAGAGGCAGGCACGGTAGATTCAGTTGAGATGCGTCTGGACAGATGTATGAGTTGGGGGGGGGGGGGCAGAGGGATACAGATGCTTAGGATAAGTTAGACAGTGAATTTGGATTGGCACAGGCTTGGAGGGCTGAAGGGCCTGTTCCTGGGTTGTACATTTTCTTTGTTCTTTGTTCTTTCTTTGAACCACAGGAATAGCCCCTCATGGGTAAATAGCATGTTCAACACAAGGTCCAGGACTAGTGATGTACAAAATTTGGTTGGAGCGATGGTCCTGAACAAGAATGTGGACCATATAAAAGACAAAATCTCACAAATAATGTGGGAGCTAACATACCTCAGAACAGTCAGAAAAACTCTCAGAACCCATCGGTTCTCCCTCTCCATCAAGCGTAGAAGAGACCACTGATCCTTGCCACCAGAAGAAGAGATGTGAACTCCTGTGTGTTGCACACTATCTGTTGCACACTATCAATGCAAAGTCAGAGAAATCTGACCCAGTGCTAAAATGTCCTATGAGGTGCTTCAAGAAAAAGGACTCAGAGGGGGAGGAATGTGATGATTATAACAATGTCAGCTAGTTATAATGAGTTGTCTGATTGGGCTGTTAATCTGCACCAAACAGCAAGCCCTGGCTGACAGACAAAAAGAGGAGAACTGTCTCTGAGCAAGGTGGACCAGTGTCAAGGACTTTCTACGTGTAAATAAACAGTGACTTGATGATGGGATACTGACCTTTTGGAGTTCCCTGTGTAAATTAAGTAGCAATTTCCTTGATCTGTCTAGTATGCTATTCACTTCCTTCACTGTGAGCAATGAGACATAGTGATTATTCATCTGCCATCTCATTATTTCCACTGATAACATCATCATCTCAGTTGTAGAGGGTCCTACATTGCTCCCTACCACATGATGAAGCAAATAGAATAAAGGTAAATTGTTGCTCACAGTATCATGAATCAGAAAGTGATAGGTTCAAATTCCACACCTGAGACCTTATTAACTGAAATAAAAACCAAAAGTGCTGGAGAAACTCAACAAGTCTGGCAGCATTTGTAGAGAGAGAAGCAAAGTTAACATTTCAAGTCCAGTATGGCTGTTCTTTTTTAGATCTCCATTATTCACTCTACTTGCATGGTTTACATTATTGCATGACCTGAGTTGGTACTTCAGTGCA
Source organism: Hemiscyllium ocellatum (assembly GCF_020745735.1). Taxonomy (NCBI): domain Eukaryota; kingdom Metazoa; phylum Chordata; class Chondrichthyes; order Orectolobiformes; family Hemiscylliidae; genus Hemiscyllium; species Hemiscyllium ocellatum. The sequence goes on from NC_083442.1 coordinate 10,494,093, forward strand.
ATACTGAGGGAATTGCTGGAAGGTTATATCTTTGTGACAACATGTTAAACTGAAACACTGAATACCTTCTCAGATAAAGGTAAAATACCTCTGAGAATATTACAGAAGAAAAACAGGGGAGGCCTCCCAGAACCAATCCCTAAGAGTTGTTCTGGTTGCTTTTCTCACTGACATTTATTGGAGTTTGCAGTGGACAGGTTGGCTTCCACATTATCCACATTACAACAGTGGCTATACCTCCGTGGCAGTAATGCACACTGAGGTGTCCTCGAGTTGTGGAACATGCTGCAGATAGGTTTCTGCTTGGAGGACATTATGCTGTTGTTCCTCAGAACCTTAGTCAAGCCAAAGCATTCTCAATACAAGACTAAAAGGCAGTGTCAGCAGATTTCTGTTTTTTTTCTTGCTAGCCTCAATGAGACATGCTGTCAGATGTGGCCGAGCAGAGGCTGATAGCTAATGCACACCCATAGGGAGGGCCTCAACTGGGACCTTGGGTTCAGGTCACATTACAGGTGACCACCATTGTAGATCTGCCACTGCCTTTTAGTCTTGTGCAATGTTGGTCACCCACACAGACACTCCTACACACACACACCTATACACACGGACACACATATACACATTCCTAGAAGCATGGCATTCATCCCCAAACTCCATCAACAGACACATTGACCTGGACACCATATACAAACCACTACAGCTGAAACTGACTCCCGGAAACGGCAAGAACATCCATCAACAGACACATCGACCTGGACCCCACATACAAATCACTGCAGCTGAAACTGACACCCGGAAGCCGCAAGAACAAACCAATATAAATACCGGAAGAAACATCAAAGCAGCGCTTCACACGAGGCTCCAACAGCACTGATGATGTTCCCTAGCCAGGGAACGAAATGTTTGCAGCAAAAACTTCCAGCTCGGCGAGCAGAACCACAACAACACATATACACAGACGCGCACACAGACACCCACACACTCCCACACTCACACATGCACCCCTCACAGACTTAAGACACTCTACACTTACTACACACACACATACACTTTCTCACACTCACAATCCCCAACCCAGACAGACACACACACAGACAAAGACCCACATGTACACATATATTTTGTGGGGTGAATTTGTACTTGCAGGGTTACATTGTACTTTGCTCAAAAACTGCATGCATTCATGTAAAACTCTGAGCTCAAAAACTGCATGAATTTACATAAAACTCCGTTATCTCACTTTTGAGATTAGAATCAATCTAAACATCATGGCATAGACAGAGAACACAGGGGGCTAACACCTTCAACATTTTGTGTAGCTATCACCCATTGTTAACAGCTAACCTGAGAATGCAACTTTTTAAAAAAAGGTTTTGTGATTTACACATGAAAGAAGTGAAACTATCATGATATTCAAACAGATGAAAGACTCAACAGACAATCAATTTTTCAATGTATAATTTCACTTACATCACACTGTAAATTTTTGCTATAAATTCTGTGGGTTAGGATTGAGCCCTCCACTATCACCTGATGAAGGAGCGATGCTCCGAAAGCTAGTGTGCTTCCAATTAAACTATAACCTGGTGTTGTGTGATTTTTAACTGCTGTCAGATGATTGCATGAAAACCAGGAACTTATTTTGAGGTATAAACTGTATAAGTACCTTGCTCACCACAGCAGGTCAGAAGCTAGGAATCCTGTTGTAGGCAACTCACTTTCTGAATCCCTAAAGCCTGTCCACCATCTTAAGACACAAGTCATGAGTGTGATGGAATACTCCCCACTTGCCTGGATGGGTGCAGATTCAACAACACTCGAGAAACTGGACACCATCAAAGCAGTTAACTTGATTGGTGCCATCCACCAACATGAACTCTCTCCACCACTGATGCTCAGTCGCAGGAGCATGTATTATCTACAAGATGCACTGTGAAAGTTCACCAAGCCTCCTTAGACATCACCTTTCAGGCCCTTGACCACTTCCATCTAGGACAGCAGATACACTGGAACACCAAAATCTACAAGTTCCCCTCCAAGTTAATCTCTATCCTGACTTGGAAATACATTGTCATTCATTCATTGGGTAAAAATCTTGGAACTCCCTCCCGTTTCAACAGCATAGGAACTGCAAAAGTTCATGAAGGCAGTCCATCATCAACTTCTTCAGAGAAACTAGGGATGGGCAATAAATACTGGCTGAACCACTGATGCCCACAATTTTTTTAAAATGGACATGGTTCCAGATTTCAGTTTGGGAGAGACTTTCTGGTGAAATAATAAAAGATATTTCCAGAAAGGTGGACTCTAACAATCGTTTTCATTTTTTTGTGTAGCAACAATTCGAACCGAAGTAATGGCGAGCCTTGAGGCAAGTATATTATTTATATCCAGGTGAAATACAGGCTATAAGATAAAGGACAACAGATACTGAGGTTGTCCCCAGAATAAAATAAACATCATCACATTTTACTGTAAAGGGTTAGTATGAAAACATTAGTATGGAAACACTAGGAAATCATAGCACCAGAGACCCAGGTTCAATTCCCACCTCAGGCAACTGTCTGTGTGGAATTTGCACATTCTCCCCGTGTCTGTGTGGGTTTCCTCCAGGTACTCCGGTTTCCTCCCACAATCCAAAAATGAGCAGGTTAGGTGAATTGGCCACGCTAAATTGCCCGTAGAGTTAGGTGAAGGGGTAAATGTAGGGGAATGGGTCTGGGTGGGTTGCTCTTTGGAGGGTCGGTGTGAACTTGTTGGGCCGAAGGACCTGTTTCCACACTGTAATTAATCTAATCTAATCTAAAAAAATCCCTGAGCATGTATCATTATCCAATGGTCATCAATAACACGCTTCAATCTCTGATACACTTCACTCAGAAACTACATTTCTTTGTTATTCACACCATAACGTGCCCCATTCACAGGGGTTGACCGTGCTGTGAAACTGGCTTTCAAAACACTCCATACGTCAAGAGGATCCCTGCAGGGTTTCATTGAGTGGGACGTTTGGCAGATCTCATCAGTCTGACTGCACAGCATGAGGTCTTTTACATGGAAATGATCAATGCCTGAATCAATGCTTTATTGTTGTCCCTCTGAGGTGAGTTATGAGCTCCAGATGGTCAGGCAGATACTGAGCAGAATGAGTGAAGCTGTCTCATCTAATCAAAGGCTTCATACATTGAGCATGACATTACTGCGACGAGAGACAATTTGCAACTTTAACCAGCAAATAAAAAACAATCCGGCTGCATTCCCAGGGATTACAAAATAAAGAACAAATATAAATATTTGCATTTATATAGTACCATCCATAACCACCAAATATCTCAAATTACTTTACATCCAAAGTAGATTTAAAATATCACCACTATTGTAATGGAGGGACTGCTGCTACAAATTTGCACATAGCAAGATCCCAGATATAGAGATTGGATCATTAATCTTTGCAACATTGTTTAAGGATAATGTCAGAAGTCACATGTACAACAGGTTTATTTGAAATCACAATGCTCCTTCATTAGGTGAAGTGTTCAAGAATAGGGATTGGCCAGAACACTGAGGGTAACATCACCATACAGCTTCAAAGCTTGCCCTTGGGATCTTTTACATTAACCCAAGATATAATCTCCCACAGAGCACATTGTCTCATTACTAAACTTCTGAGAGGGTGTCCCTCCCTCAGTACTGATCCTCCAACAGTTCAGAACTCCCTCAACAGCTATCAGCTGAGCCATATGCGACAGAGTTGGAGTCCCAACTGGAGTCAGTAATTCAGAAGTTGCACTGGGGGACAGTCAGTGTTGCAATCAATGTAAAACAGGACCATTCACTCCTGCCAGTATCATCCTCCCTAGACCATTGTCAAATCATTCTGCTGAAAATGCCCAGATGTAAGAGAAAAATTGAGGCATTGTTAATGGAAAGGCAAAGGGGACTGAGGAACATCGAAACAGGAAGAGGCCATTCAGCCCCTCGATTTCAATTGCCCCTAAGGTGACTTCTAATTTTAAAGCAGTGTCCCCTAGATCTGCACTGATCCATAAGTAAAAACATCATTTCCACATCACCTGAGCAAGACCATTCAAGATCTTACACCCTTCAATCAAATTATCCCTTCCTCTTCAAAGACTGTGTGATCACAATAAGTTCACACCATAATTTGCAGATTTTATACATGTTGAGGGCAGAATTAAAGATATACTAAATGCAAGGCCTCTTCATATGACCTCCACCTTTTGTTAGCCAAGGGTAAACCTTCAGTGATAAATCAACTCTGCAAACACAATAATACAAGGACTCATCAACACTCAGCATGTATTGATCCAAACCAAATGAACATACTGTATATGAATGAACAGCTGTTTTCTGTATAGCAGGAGCCGCCTTAATTTCCTTTGTGATCATTGCTAACAGTGAATGATGTTCTCTTCACTGTTGTCCCATTATCATCACTGCCATTCTGCTCGATATCAGCAATCCCACCTGCATTATGATAAAGATTCGCTTTTCAGATGCACTGCTCCCGACGTATTCGCGCTCAATAATGATGAAAGGCGTGGTTCTCCAGTAAAGCTGACCAAACATAACAACCATCATAAACAGTTCACAGTTTGCTTTGTCTTCACCCTGGCCAGCTTGTTCCACTAACAACACTATTCTGCACATTACTTTGCAAAAGCACTGATTTCCTTCAGAATGTTGTGCAATGATTTCACCCACCCCACCCCCCAGGACATTTAAAAATCACAGAATTTATTGCAAGCTGTCACTGTGTCATGAGCCTTCTTTCTTTGGGTCAGAAATCCTGAATGCTCAGACCATAGTCAGTAATGGCAGCAATGCCAACCAGGTGACTAAAGCACCTCAAGCCATCCCTCAACATAACAGGTTCAAGCAAGAGGTCAAGGAAACTGAGGAATATCTTCAAAGTAAGTTTCTAGCATGGTGTGATTGTTTATTCAAGCCTGCCTTCAAAGTTTGGACCGCTATTTCTGCCAGGCCATTAGGTGATGGCTGGTACAGTGTTGTTCTTATGTGCCGAACACCATTCGATTTTATGAAGTACCCAAACTCCCTGCCAATAAATGACGGCCCATTATCTGTGACCAACACTTCTGGGTATCCGTCTGTTGTGAAAGATGTGCACAGTTTTTCTATTGTTATCCTTATGTTTGACTGGACTCTATGCTGGTCCAACCATTTTGAGTTGCGTCTACAATGACTAAAAATTGAGTCCATAAAAGGACCTGCTTAGTCAACATGTAACGGAGTTCAGGGTTTACTCAGCCATTCCCATGAATGCAGGGGAGCTGCTGGCAATAATTTTTGTTTTGGCTCTCTGGGCACTGCGAAACCAATGCAGCTATGTCTGCATTCAAGCCTGGCCACTAGACATAAATTCTTGCCAGTTTTTTTCATTTTAATGATTCCTGGATGACCCTAGTGGAGTTCAGCCAGTATCTGGCAGCGACCTTTGCCCAGGACAATCACTCTTGCTCCTCGTAACAATATGCCATCCTCCACTGTGAGCTGGCTTCTCCAGGTCCAAAAACGTTTTAATTCTGGTTGTGTCAGCACTTTCATTTCCCCTACTACTACCAGTTGTTTGAGTTTTGACTGGACCATGTCTTTCTGCGTCAAAAGTCTGATATTGTCAGCTATGACTGGAAGTGTGTCCAGAAAAATTAAAACCATTACAGATTCTTCCTACATTGGTAGTAGCAACGGTCTACCTGCCAGTGGGAGGCAATTCAATGCAACCGCATTCACTACTTGTAAATACATTCAATTTGTATTAGGGCCCACCATTGATTTTGGCCTAAAGCTATGGGTGGCACTGCCTTGTCCTCTTTAAGCAGACCTAGTAGGGGTTTGTTGTCCGTTATTATCACAAGTGTTCATCAATAAAGGCATCTTACTGGAACTTACTGCCTCCAAATATGACCAAATCTTTCTTTCTTTCTTGAGCTGCGTATACTTATGCCTTGTAGAAGCCAAAGTCCTGGATGAATACACTATTAGGCATTCCTCTCCACTGGACCACCTATGAGTTAATACTACCCCGATGCATTACGGGGAGGCATCATAGGTCAATACCAGATCTCACCTGAGATCACAGAGTACTAACACCTTAGAAGTTGATAGCAGTTTCTCCACTTCACTTAAAGCTAGGACTTGTCTATGTGACCATTTCCAAGGCTTGAAGTTTTATAAAAGTAGTGCCAAAATGCCAGGATGGAGGTCAGGTGATGTATAAACTTTCCATAATAAATTTACAAGCCCAAGAAATGATCTAAGCTTCTGGACAGACATGGGAGCCGAGGCCAAGAGTGTGGTGCTGGAAAAGCATAGCAGGACAGGCAGCATCTGAGGAACAGGAGAATCGACATTTTGGGCTCTTGCCCAAAACATCAATTCTCCTGCTCCTCGAATACTGCCTGACCTGCTGTGCTTTTCCAGCACCACACTCTCGACTCTAATCTCCAGCATCTGCAGTCCTCACTTTCGCCTAATGGGAGCCGGGGCACCTTTGATCAGCCTCACTTTATCTGCCAACGGATGTAACCTGATCTTGTCAATCCTATAGGTCCCTTGGGGTGACTGGAACACACATTTGTCCCTTCTTAGATGAATCTGCCTCAGAAAAATATCTGAGGACAATGGCCAATTCTTCCAAATGTTCCTTATTAGTCTTCCCTGTTATTCATACATTATCTAAATAATTGGCGATCCGATGTTAACCTTGCAAAATGTTTTCCATTGGTACAAACCCTTATGTAATTGTAAACATACTTCTGGGAATCCTCATTCTAAATGCAAGTACAACTAAACGTGGCTCATGTCCAGCTTTATGAAGGACAGCCCCGTTCCAGCTTTGCTTATAAATCCTCTATCCAAAGCACAGGGTACTTATCCAGCTGTGAAAAGCAGTTTACCAATAGTTCTAAATCTCCACAAAGGCAAATTGATAAGTTGTATTCAAAATCAGTATGACCAGTAGTGCCTATTATGAAAATTGGATTGGTTTGATGATTCCTTCGTTTTCTTTTCTTCTGATTTCTGCCTCTACATTTGCCCATAAGGCAAATGGCACCAGGCAGGCCTTGCAGAATCATGGAATTGCTTTCCAATCAACATGCAAGGTGGCCTTGCCTCATTTGATAGTCCCTAGACCTTCCTGAAAGACTTCTGGACATTTACTTAGCACTTCACTCAAGCCACCATTTTCTAATTTAAAAATGGTGAGCCAATTAGGTGAACCTCACTCAAACAGTTTTTCCCCATCAAACTCAGCCCCAAGCCATTGACTACAATCAATGGTAATTGAAACAGCTGCTCCTCCAAAGAGACCAGAACCAATATTGTACCTTTGATCTGTAAAGGTTTCATGGTATAGGTTTTTAGCCGAGCTGAGTTCTTGTCAGAGCTGAATGAAAAGGCATCTAAACTCGAAACGTTAGCTTGTGGATCCATCTCTGTGGATGCTGCCTGGCCTGCTGCGATCTCCAGCATTTTTTTGTTTTGTTTTCAGTTTATTTTAATTGATTCTGATTTGAATGTTGCTGAGCAAGTTAAATGTTCCAACACAGATATGGGTGGACTTTCCAAGGTGTGCACTCTCCTGGATACTGACCTATGACTTATTTTATTCAATTAAGTTCTTTTATTCAATTTAGGTCTGGTAGGAGTCTTTTACTATCTCAAGTCCGCATACTGGCAGCAAAAGGCTTGCCAGCTGGATCATGAAGAAAATTTTAAGCATTTGGCTGAGGCTTGGCTTGTTTTGGAGTTTTGCCGTGGGCCAATGTTGAGTCCAGAATTTGGCCTGAGTGAGGTTATGTAATTGCCTGCACTCAAGTCGTGTACCTCAAGCTCAGTTGGACTGGTGAGGGTGTCCACCTGCAGCGGAATACCTTGCAACTCCTATGATCCTCTTGTCATATTTTCCAATTAGAAAACCAGTTTGGGCTTCTGCTAACAGGCACCTTTGCATGATTCCATCATTAATCCTACATTTCAAACAGTCTTGCAGCATTGCATTAGAAGATAAACCAAAGTCACATGCCTCTACTAGTCATCTTAAACCTATTCAAAAATCCCAACATGGATTCCCCCAGTTCTCGAATTGCTGAGTAAAATGATAGCATCTTAGAATTAGAAGAGGCTTGGGGTCATAATATTCTTCGACTGAATCCGACAACTTTTGCAAGGTTTTAGTATCTGGTGCCTCAGGGAAGGTTAGGCTCCTAACAACCGAGAAAGCTGTGGGTCCACAGCTGTCAGGAGAATTACTTTTTGCTTTTCATCTGCCCCAATGTTATTTGCCTAGAGAAAATATTGCATTCTTTCCATATACTGTGCCCAGAGTTTGGCGGCAGGGTCAAATGAGTCGAACTTCCCAACTAATGGCATGATGCCAGAAATGTTCATCCCAACTCAAAGACAACATGCTTTACTCTCTTTGCCAGTGTGGTAACTCCACAGAGGCCAACATCCCATCACAAAGTCACTGTTTTTTAATACATGGAATGTCCTTGACTAGCACAGCCTCATCAGAGTCAGCACCCGGAGTGTCAGAATTATGGACATTCCTCTTTCTATTTGTCAGCCAGGATTCTGTGACTGGACCAAACTAATAGACCCAGTCAGAGAATTCATATTCTATGAGGTCCAGCTGGCTGACCTCATTACAATCATATCACAATACTTTCAAAAATCTGAAGAGGAACTGCAAATGAGAACATAAAACATAAATGTGGAAACCTGCTTCCCCCAGGCCACACAACCTACATGGCCTGGTACATGGTATACTTACTAACAAGTGATTGTGTGGGAGACCTGCTGGAAAAGGGAAGGACCTCTTTGTAGAGGGTCCTCCACGGGGATCTCGTCCACCTGTATCCGAGCAGGGGATCAAGATGAGCATGTAGAGAGCGCGCGGCAGCAGCCCATATAGGAAATGCGACCACACCATTTTGAAGGGGCATAAGGGGCATTTCGGTGAGGTGGAGTAGATGGTGGGCATCCCGAGATATGGTCAATTGCACGAAGCCAATGTTGAGTTCTGAACATCACAGGGGGTCAGAACGTCTGAGCTCAATGCAGTTACAAACTAATTCAATTCTTTTGTGGTAGAAGGGCCAAGAACTTCATTCATGAGGCTCAGGATGACTCAGGCTGCATTTCAGCGTTGGGTGATACCCCCTAGCCCAATTGCTCTGGCATTATCCAGCCCGCTCCTCTGCCATCCAGAATATTCCCATCTCGACAGGCCAGCAACCCAAGATCTCTTCTCTGCTAGCCAGCAGAACACATACTGAAACAGGAACTCATTCCTGGGCAGCAATGCTCTTATGACAGCCACCACATCCGCAGTGGAAGTATTCCAGTAAAGAACTCATGCCAAGGAAATAATAAATCATTGCTCCTGGATCAGCTTCTGGAATTACCTCACTGGTGGCATTGTGGATTAGCCCACAGCAGGTGGTCTGCAGCAATTCAAGAAGGCAGCTCACCAATGCTTCTTAAGGGCAACAAGGGATCAACAATAAATACTGGCCAACCAGTAATCCCCTCATCCCACAAATGAACAAAGAAAAGCTCACAAGTTCAATCCCTTGGCTAACAGTTGAACACACTGACCAACTGTGCCCAAGAGGAGAACACTAGATATTATTTTCTAAATAACCTGCTCAAACAATTATTGTACACCTCTAGCACAGATGGGATTCGAACCTGGGTTCCCTAGCTCAGAGGTAAGGACACTACCTCTGTTCCACAAGAGCCCTCAATTTTCCTATGAGTCTGAGGGCTTATTTAGTTAGCAGTGGTAGAAAAGCTAACCTATTGAAAAACCACTGTCAATTAGATTAGATTACTTACAGTGTGGAAACAGGCCCTTCGGCCCAACAAGTCCACACCGACCCGCAACCCACCCATACCCCTACATTTACCCCTTACCTAACACTACGGGCAATTTAGTATGGCCAATTCACCTGACCTACACATCTTTGGACTGTAGGAGGAAACCGGAGCACCCGGAGGAAACCCTCGCAAACACGGAGAGAACGTGCAAACTCCACACAGTCAGTCGCCTGAGTCGGGAATTGAACCCGGGTCTCAGACGCTGTGAGACAGCAGTGCTAACCACTGTGCCACTGTGCTGCCCACAATTATAAAAGGCCTTCTACTTCACTAATGCTATTTAGGGAAAGGAATCTGCCATCCTTATCTGCTACACTTGACTCCAGACCCAAAGCAACGTGGTTACATTCACTGTGCTCTGGGCATTTAGGGATGGGAAAAAAATTCTGGCCAAGTCAGCAGTGCCCATGTTCCATAAGTGAATTTAAAGTAAATGATGATTGAGTCTTAATGTGAAGAGGAACTTAACAACAAGATAGCAGTAATTGCATGATAGCAATCAATACAAGTCACATTGACCAGTTACATGTAATTTCGAAGGGTATAAAGAGCTGGAGGTGTCATTTTTATGTCTTACAGGACATCATGTTAGACTGCTGCTTCACCACCCAAAGTCTGTTTCACATCATCAGATCAAATAGAGCTTGATGCAGCTTCAACATTAACTCTTTCAGAACCAATGGTTCTGGGGATCCATGCACTTCACACGAGGCTCCAACAGCACTGATGATGTTCCCTAGCCAGGGAACGAAACGTTTGCAGCAAAAACTTCCAGCTCGGCGAGCAGAACCACAACATCCATGCACTAATCCTGCCAAGGTAGATGGTGGAATTTAAATTCAGAAAAACAAGCTGGAATTAAGAATCTAATGGTGACCATGAATCCATTGTTGAATGTCATAAAAACCACTCTGGTTCCTTAATGCCCTTTAGGGAAGGAAACTGCCAACCTCATCTGGTCTGGACTACACATCACTCCAGATCCGCAGCAATGTGGTTGACTCCAGATCATGGGGTCATTTAGGTGAGTGGCCAGTGACACCAAACCAGAAAGAATATTGAGTGTGCAGTTGCAAAATTAAATTGCATTTACTTTTGAATTTAGCTGGCAGTGATTCAGATCGAGGAAATCCTGATAACTGTTTCCAGAGTTAGATTAGACTTACAGTGTGGAAACAGGCCCTTCGGCCCAACAAGTCCACACCGACCCGCCGAAGCGCAACCCACCCATACCCCTACATTTACCCCTTACCTAACACTACGGGCAATTTAGCATGGCCAATTCACCTGACCCGCACATCTTTGGACTGTGGGAGGAAACCGGAGCACCCGGAGGAAACCCACGCAGACACGGGGAGAACGTGCAAACTCCACACAGTCAGTCGCCTGAGTCGGGAATTGAACCCGGGTCTACAGGCGCTGTGAGACAGCAGTGCTAACCACTGTGCCACCGTGCCACCCTTCAATTGGATATTGGAAGTGTGAGAGCTAATTAACTAGGGGAAAAGAAAACTGATATTGTTGTGTTCTTGAGCTGTTTTCCTAACACAAAGTTACCACTCACACAGTATTCAAGTAAATTACAGAGATTCAGTTTGTTTGAAAATGTAAGATAAGTTTGGTCATCAGACAGAATGATTCCAGAATTTCTGTACCTGTAGTTACAATAGCTGTAGCCCGCAGAGTAGCAGGCAACCCCTCATGACTGCTAGTCACAGGGTCACTGGCTCATTGGCATGCTCAGCCCCTGATATCAGGCCCAAGGTAGATAAATATTATAGAAACTGGAAAGAACCAAGCCTCATATTTAGAACAGAAACTGCAGATGCTGGAATCCAAAATAGACAGGCAGGAGACTGGAACAACACAGCAAGCCAGGCATCGGAGGTGGGAAAGTTGATGTTTCAGGTGTAACCCTTCTTCAGGACTGTGGGCTGAGTGTGGGGAGAGCTACAGATAAAGGGGGTGGTGGGGCAGGGTGACGAAGTGGGGATAGGTGAAGACAGTTGGAGGTTATAACCTGGAAGAAGGGCTCATGCTCGAAACATCAATTCTCCTGCTCTTTGGATGCTGCCTGACATCAGCAACACATTTTCCAGCAACACACTTTCCTAGTCATATTCATCGTCATGCCAGATTTCCTCAGCTGCCTGAGGAAGAAGAGACATGGTTGGGCCTTTGTAACCAGTGCGTCCACATGAAGAGTCCAAGAAAGCTTGTCATTGATGACCACTCCAAGGAGCTTGACACTCTCCATTCGTTCCACCTCTGTGCTGTTAATGTGTAGGGGGGCATGAGTCACATCCCGCCAAAAGTCAATAATGAGTTCCTTGCTTTTGCCGGCATTGAGAGCTAGGTTATTCTCAGTGCATCATTTTTCCAGGTCTTCCATTTCCTGTCTGTCGTCTGTTTCATCACCATCTGAGATTCGACCGACTATGATGGTGTCATCAGCAAACTTGTAAATGGCATTAGTCTAGTATTTGGCAACACAGTCATGGGTATACAGTGAGTACAGTAGGGGGCTGAGTATGCACCCCTGGGGGGCTCCAGTGTTGAGTGTTAGTGAGGATGAAATATTGTCCCCAATCTTCACTGATTGTGGCCTGTGGGTCAGGAAACTGAGGATCCAGTTGCAGAGAGTGGGGCTTAGTAACCAGTCTCGGGGGGATAATAGTGTTGAAGGCTAAACTGTAGTCAATGAGTAGGATTCTTACATAGCTATTCTTGTTGTCAAGATGTTCTAGGGAAGAGTGAAGGACAAGTGATAAGGTATCTGACGTGGATATGTTGGTCCGACAGGCAAACTGGAGTGGGTCAGGAGTAGTGGGGAGACTGGAATTGATTAATGCCATGACCAGCCTTTCAAAGCACTTCATGACCACCGAAATTAGGGTCACTGGGCGGTAGTCACTGAGACATGCTATATGAGCTTTCTCAGGTATAGGGATGATGTTGGCCCTCTTGAAACAGGCAGGGACTGGCCTGCCACAGGGAGAGATTGAAGATGTCCAAGAAGACCTCTGCTAGTTGATCTGCGCATGCTCTGAGTGCAGGGCCTGGTACTCTGTTGGGTCCCATCGCTTTCCTTGGATTCACACGATCTGACCTCTGATGCAGTAACTGTTGGGATAGGTTTGTCAGGACTTGTCGGAATCAGTGTTACTTTTCCACTGAAACTTTGCTCAAAGCGAGCGTAGAAGGCGTTGAGACGATCTGGGAGGGATGTGTCATCGAAAGGCATTTGGACAAATACATAGATAGGAAAGGTTTAGGAGCATTTTTGCCAAGTGCAAAGAATTGGGGTTAGCATTGATGGACATTTTGGTCGGCATGGACCAGTTTGGGCCAAAGACCCTGTCTCCGAGCTGGAGGTCTCTATGACTCCATAACTGGAGAACAGAATAGATACAATTAGTCCCAGACTTTCTTACAGAAAGAAAACTGAAAAGTGTAAAGGAAAGATTGATTTAGAGTTAGAAAAATAGGAAATCAAATAGAAAAATAAAAAATATTTAAAATGTGATGTTTTAAAATTTGGAACATTTCCCTACCTAACAGTTCCCTCTCTGAGCCAGAGAAGTTCATCATTATTGTGGTATTAAAGGAATACTGATGCTATTGATTATGAGAGTGGTGTAGCTAATGGGCAGGTAATTCTGAGAACTTAATGGATTTTGACATTAATGAACAGGCTAAGTGTGAGATGTTTGTGTAAAGCAGTAACTTGGCTATAACATTCTTAAGATTTGTAATTCATGTCAGATCTCTTTCTTGTTGTAAGTCACTGGGCGAATTGCACATTAATAGTTGTGTGTACTGTTTGTGTCTCTTATTTTCCAGCAATATCCAGCAAATTGTAACCATTGGCAGCGTGAGTTGGAACTTCAAAAAGCCATCTACATTGCATATTCCATCTATAGTTTAAATATAAAAAAGTATTACAAGGCAAGAGATTTTCTACTCACATTGATATTTAGTGGATCTCTCGTTAAATATTCCACTTTTAAATCATATTTGAGACAAGGAAAATCTTTTTCATGCAGCGAGCAGTTAGGTTAGCTTGTTGAGTATGCGGTGGTTATTTGTAAAGGAAGGTGTTGCTGCGTAATAGGGAGAATGGCAGGAGGTGATCTCCTCATTTGGAGATCCAGCACAGACACAATGGGTTACTTCAGTGATGTAACAATTCTGTGATTCTTCTCAGTGTTATTTTATGAACACTTGATTATGGTGGTTGCTGCTAGCATTAATATTGTTATGGTCATTCCAGAGTTTATGACTCATTTGTGTTTTATAAGCTAGTGTCAGATTCCTGAAGAAGGGCTCATGCCCAAAACATCGATTCTCCCGCTCCTTGGATGCTGCCTGACCTGCTGCGCTTTTCCAGCAATGCAATTTCAAGTCTGTATCAGAGGCAAGATCTCAACCTTTCATGCAAAATAATCTTTGTCCAAGCTTCTCTGGGATTTCACCAACAATCAAACTGTGACTGAACCTGTTGGATTTCTCATATGAAGGACAGAGGCTGGTGATCTGCCTGGAGCAGCTCTCCAGATAATTATTCCCAACATCTGCCAAAGAACAGTAAGGCCTATCATTCCATAAAGAAGTCAGACTATAATTCTATTTTGCAGTATTCAACTACAATAAATCAAGATTGCTAAGACTTAGAAAATCTTTTTTTCTGATCTGATCCTTTCTTCATCACAACATAATCAGCACAATGAAAAGAAAGACGTCCATAGGATGTCTCAAAATACTTTGCAGCCAATGGAATTAGAGGAAATTCTCCATTGATTGAAATCAAACCTGGCATAAAGGAAGATGTTTGTAGCTGTTGGAGGTCAGTCTCTCAGCTCCAGGACATCTCTGCAGGAGTCTATCAGGGTAGTGTCCTAGACACAACCATCTTTAGCTGCTTCATCACTGACCATCCTCGACCTAACATCAGAAGTGAGGATGTTCACTGATGAATGCACCATGTTCATCAGCATTTGCTACACCTCAAATACTGAAGAAATCCATGTCCAAATGCAATAAGACCAGGACAATACCAGGCTTGGGCTGACAAGTGGAAATAGCATTCATACCACACAAGTGCAAGGCAATGACCATCTCCATCTAAAAAGAATATGGCCATCTTCATCCATTGACATTCAATGGCCATATTCAGTGAATTCCATACAATTAACATAGGAGCTTACCATGATCAGATGCTGAAATGGACTAACCATATAAATACAGTGAAAGTAAGAGCATGTCAGAGGCTAGGAATCCTGCAGGGCTTAATTCACTTCCTGAATTCCCAAAACCTGTCCAACATCTACAAGGCACAAAGCAGGAATGCGATGGAATAATCCTACTTGCCTGGAAGAGTGCAGTTCTAACAGCACTCAAGAAGCTTGATACCTTCCAGAACAGAACAATCCACTTCATCGGCACCACATTCACTCCTTTCAGAACCATTGCTCAGTGGCATCAGTGTGTATCATCTACAAGCAGCATTTTCAAAATTCACCAATGCTCTTTCGACACAACCTTCCAAACCCACAACTTCTACCATCCAATAAGAGGAAGGCAGCAAAAACATGGAAAAACCACCACCTGCAAGTACCCCTCCCAACCACTCACCATCTTCAACTGAAAATATATCACTGTTTTCTTCTTTGTCACTGGGTCAAAATCCTAGGACTCTCTCCCTACCGACATTGTGGGTGTCCCTAAACCATATGAACTGCAGCAGTCATGAAGACAGATCACCACCATCTTCTCATAGGCAATTAGAAATGGACAATAAATACTGGCCCAGTCAGCAACAGCCACATCCTTTGAATGAATGCAAAACGTGTAGTCACTGTTATAAGATAGGAACCATGGCAGCCAATTTGCACACAGCAAGCTGCCAAAAACAGTAATGCAATCATGATCAGCCAATGTTTATGTGCCATGTTGGTTGTTGGATATACATTGATTGGGACACTGGGGGAAATTCCACTGAGTTCTTTTAAAATATGTTTTAAGAATAAAAAATAACCACTGGCCTCTTTAAGAGCAAAAGGGAGCCCAGTGTGGAGTCAAATAATAACAATATCAGTACTGGCCCACACATCAAGCAGGGAGGATTTCCAGACCTGTGGTGATTGTTGGCAAGGTTACAAAGAAGTAGCAAAGTAATTGGGGCAGACTTAACTGTTCGCTGTAATTGTACCACTCAGTCTAATAGCTTCAGCTCTTGTAACCTGACCACACAGAGTCCTAAGATGTTAAACCCAGGCTCCAGTTGCTCTCTCTGGTGAATGTAAGAGATCCCTAGCACTATTCCAAAGAAGAGCATGAGAACGTCATGATGTCTTGGATAATGTTCATCCCTCAATCTCAAAACCTGATGGTCATTATCATCTTTCTTTTTAGATTAGATTACTTACAGTATGAAAACAGGCCCTTCGGCCCAACAAGTCCACACCAACCCGCAACCCACCCAGACCCATTCCCCTAAATTTACCCCTTCACCTAACACTATGGGCAATTTAGCCTGGCCAATTCATCTAACCTGCACATTTTTGGATTGTGGGAGGAACACAGACATGGGGAGAATGTGCAAACTCCACACAGAGAGTCGCCTGAGGCGGGAAATGAACCTGGATCTCTGGCGCTGTGAGGCAGCAGTGCTAACCACTGTGCCACCGTGCCATTCGTAGACAGCACAACTCAACCATTGTGCTTCTCACATTGTTACTACAATGATTATACTTCAAAAAGAATTCCATCAGCTGTTTTTGAACATCCTGAGAACATGTAAGAAACTATCCAAACATGCCTTTCGATGTTCCATTGCACAGAAAATAGTTGCTCAGCCTACTGTCATTAGCATGAACATGGTCACTGTCTAATATCCAGTTCTGCAGAAAGTCAGAAAGAGAAAATAATAGAGAAGGAAAGGAAAATGAAAGATAAAGAAAGAAGTTGATGAAAAGATAAAGAAAGAGGTGAAAGTGAGACAGAGAAATGAGAGTCAGAGAAAGATAGAAAAAGAAGGAGATGAAGAGAACAAGAGAAAAGAAGAGTGCAAAGAGAGAAAGAATGATACAGATGAAGGACAAGAAAGAAAGAGAAAGAGTTTGAAGGAAAAAAAGACAGAAAAAGAAAGAGAAATTGGGAATGAGAAGGAAAGAATGAAACTGAAAGGGGAAGATGAGGATGGATTAGACATGGCCCAACTCTGACAGACAGAAGCTTTGTACAATAGTTTAAGAATAGGTTTATGTATTTTACCATTTGGTCAACAAATTGTGGGGCTCTACTAGACCAAGGCAATAATACACATGTTCACTGGCCAGGTAATGTAACTACAGTAAAGGGAGGATACAGATGAAAACCTCACTGCACAGCAACCAGCAATACCTCTGACCCGGTTGACAGCGACTGCCTCATAGAGATTAAGATGGAGAAATCCATAATAACTGTGGAGATAGGGGTGCCTTTGTTCATTTACACTTACAACACAGAAGGAGGTTATTTGGCCCATTGTGTCCATACTAGTCAACAAAGATGTAACCACTCTAATACCATTTTTCACCTCTTGGCCCACAACCCTGACAGCTATGGCAACACAAGCACATATCTAAATATTGCTTAACTGTTATATAAATTTCTGACTTAACTATTCTTTCAGGAAGAGAGTTCCAAATTCTCACCACCCTCTGCTTCAAAAACTTTCTCCGCAAATCTCCTCGTAGCATTCTACCTTTTATATTAAATCAGTGCCCCAGTTATTGATCCCTCTACAGATGGAAAACATACCTTCTTTTCCACCCAATGCTCCTCATAATCTTATACACTTCTGTCAGGTCCCTCTCAACCTTCACTGCTTCAAGGGAAACAATACCAGCCTGTTGGATCTGTCATCACAGTTCAGACCCTCCAGCCCAAGCAGTATCCTGGCAAATCTCCATTCCATCCTCTCTGCTGCAATCACATGCTTCCTATAAGGCAGTGATCAGAACTGGACACAGTATTCCAGTGTAGACCTGACCAGCATTTTATACAGTTCTGGCATAAGCTTCCCTACTATTGCATTCTATGCCTCAGCTAATAAAACCAAGGATTCCATATGCCTTCTTAATCATATTATATACCTGCCCTGCTACTTTCAAGGATTTCGGGCCACCAACATCCTTCTGATCTTCAGTACTTTCCAGGGTTCTACCTTCAGTAATGTAATCCCGTGCCTGGGTAGACCTCCTCAAGTGCACAACCTCACTCTTCTAGGTTATATTCTATTTGCCAGTGGTCTGCCTTGCTGACCATTCAGTTGTTAACGTTTTGAAGTTATCAGCTATCTTCTCCACTATTTACCACATGACCAATTTTCATATCATCTGTGAACTTCTTGATTATACAACCTACATTTAAGTCCAAATCATTGATGTACACCACAGACAGCAGGGGCCCCAGCACTGAGTCCTGTGGAGCTCTACTGGAAACAGACTGTCAGTCACTGAGACACCTCTTTATAAATCAACCTCTATTTTCTGCCTCTCAGCCAATTTTGGATCCAATGAGCCACTTTGCCTTGGATTCTCAGAGCTCTTATCTACCATGAGGGGCCTTGTCAAAAGCCTTGCTGACATCTTTGCAGACCACATCAAGTGCATTACTCTCGTCAACACTTCCGATTACCACAATCTCAACAAGTTTGTCAACACAATCTTAATAAATTCCTTAATAAGTATAATCACAACTGCCTGCAATAAATGAACAAGCTGTCTGATGTGTTAGGCATGGCCCAGAGGACAATACTCTCAACCGTGAGTCAGCTACTTGTAGGTTCAAGTCCCACTCTTCAGAATTGAGTACAAAATGTCTTGACACTCCCAGTTGATTAAGGCTCATGGGATCCAAGGAAATTTAGCAAATTAGATCTACGATTGGCTGAGTGGCAGGAAGCAGAGGGTGACGAGGAATTTTTCTCTGATTGGGAGCCTAAATCCTGTGAGGTCCCAAAGGGGTCAGTGTCGGACCCTTTGCTGTTTATGGTTTATATAAAATGATATAGACTTGAGTACAGGAGAGTTGGTCAGTAAATTTGCAGATGATCAGCAGCTCCATTGCAGCAGTGGGAGTCAAGAGAGTGTGAGCCAGGCACCTGCTGGGAGGGTAAATTTGAATATAAAATACTTATCTCATGAATCAGTGGAGCGAAGGCTGAACAGGAGTGGAAGCGGACACAGAGACTGCTGGCTAAGTGAACTATGATATTCAGGCAGTGGCTAAACCCAAAACACTACATGTGTAGTGTCTCCACCTCCTCTAACCAAAAAAAACTGTGTGGAGAGTTGATAAGGTAAGATTGTTCTTTTTTGTTTCTTTTGGCAATTTTAGAACATAGGGGATGGAGGTTGGTCAGTTACATGCTCCTCTTGCAGAATGTGGGAGGTAAGGGTCACCACTGGCGTTGCTCCTCATTTCGCTTGCAAGAAGTGCACCCAACTCCAGCTGCTCACAGACCACGTGAGGGAACAGGAGCTGGATGAACTTCGGATCATTTTGGAGACTGAGGGGGTGATAGAGATGGGTTATAGTGAGGTGGTCATACCTAAGTTACAGGATAAAGGTTGCTGGGCAACTGTCAGGAGATGGAAAGGAAATAGGCAGACAGTGCGGGGATCCCCTATGGCTATTCCCCTCAAAAATACATATACTTTGGAGTGAAGAAGAATGAGAGGTGATTTGATAGAGATGTACAAGATGATGAAAGGCATAGGTAGAGTAGATAGCCAGAGACTTTTTTCCCAGGCAGAAATAGCTATGATGAGAGGGCATAATTTTAAAATGATTGGAGGAGGTTTGGGGAGACGTCAGAGGTGATGGGTGTGTGGACTGCACTGCCAGCGGTGGTAGTAGAGGCAGGTACATTAGGGACACTTAAGCAACTCTTGGATAGGCATTTAGATAATAGTAAATTGAAGGGTATGTAGGTTAGTTTGATCTTAGAGTAGGATAAAAGGTAGGCAGAACATTGAGGACTGAAGGGCATGTACTGTCCTGTGCAGTTCTATCGTTCTATGTTCTATGATACAAAAACTCATGGGGTGGTGAATACAGATAATCTTAGATTACAAGAGGATATCAATGGGCTGGTCAGAGCAGCAGCAAATGGAATTCAATTTAGATAAATGTAAGACAATGTACTTGGCAGGACAAATAAGCAGATGAACAGTTAGATCCTGAGAAGCACCAAACATCAAAGATACCTTCATGTCCTTGTACACTGGTCCATTAAGGCACAGGTGGATGAAGTGGTTAAAAAGGCATGTGGATTCTTGCCTCTATTAGCTGATGTCTTGAGTTTAAGAACAGGGAGGTTACACTGGAACTGTACAAAAAAATTGGTTCAGCCACAGCTAGAATATTGTGTGCAGATCTGAGATCCACAATACTGTGGATTGTGGGAGGGCTATGATGATATTGGAGAGGGTGCAGAAGAGATTAACTAGGGCATTGCCTGGGCTGGAGAGTTTCAGTTATGAAGAGAGATTGGACAGATTGGGGTTGTTTTCCTTAGAGCTTAAAGGAGATTGAGGGGGGACATGATTGAGATATATAAAAGTATGAAGAGCATAGACAAGGCAGACAGGAAGAAACTTTTCCTCTTGATGGAGAGATCAATAAATGGGAACAAAGATTTAAGGTAGGGGTCAGAAAGTGAGAGGGGGTGCTAGGAAAAATATTTTCACCTAGAAAATATTTAAAATTAGGAACTTGCTGCCTGTAAGAGGCAAAGACCCTCATAACTGTTAAGTATTTAGTTGAGCATACAAGACTATGCTGGAAAGTGGGATTAGAGTAGTTTGGTGGTTGCTTCTGAATGGAATGGATGTGTTGTGCCAAAAGGCCTTTTTCTGTGTTGGCAATGACTCTATGCAGTCCAGAGAGACTATTGCACTATCGAGGTGGCAACTTTCAGAAAAGATACACTCTGTCCCCTCAGATGAACGCTAAATATCCCCCTTAATGCTACATTAGTGTGGGTGTGAGTTTGGCTACGTGTGTGTGAGAAAGAGAGGCTTTGGGATTACAAAATAGTAGATAACTAAATAGTTTATGAATATTCACTAAACATGAAATAACTCCACAAAGGCCAGATCTTAAACAACAGTGGCAAATGAGTCAAGCTTTCCAAACAATGACATTATGCAAGCAATGCTTACCCTAACTCAAAGACGACTTATTGCAAACAAGTTTCCTCGGAATGTGCTTGACTCTTGTCGACACTGAAATAACTTCACAAAGGCCGATATCCCATCACCATGTCACCCTTTATTTATAAATGGAGAGTTCTTGACACTAATCCAGTTTCCTCAGAGCCAGCTTTCAGATTGAACAGGATGTCTGACACTTCTGTTTTTATCTGTCAGCCAGGGTTCTCTGATTGGGCCAGATTTACAGCCCTAGGCAGGGAATTCTTATTCTTTGGCATTCACCTGGCTGACCTCATTACAATCGCTACAAAATGGTTTATGAATATTCAGACATTGAGTCTGACAGGGAGTTTTCCAGCTACAACCCTCAGTGAAACAGCATGGGGAGATGGGAAATGTTGTGGAGTTCATGGGTACAATACCTACACACAGGGGAGGGAATGGGGAAGCTGGCAAGTTGAATGAAATCCCAATAAGAACCAACAGCATCTGGACAAACAGAAGAATGGAGAATAAAATTTGGCAAACATTTTAAATGGGAGGCTGAGCTCACCCTGACATTCCTTACAGAATCTGTCATTTTCAATGCAACAGATTATTAGGATCACTTTGTAAGGGCCCATATCACCAGGCTGTCTGCTAGCCTCACCTTCTAACCATCAGCCCTTTGTCTGTTTTCATGTCTCCCTCCTGCAGTAATTAGTTTCCACATAGGGATGATCCAGAGAATCAGGGAGTGGTTTCACCTGCGAGAGACAGTGACTAGAATACTCTTGACATTAGAGGTGGCGTCCTTCTCAACTATGTATAGATCAGGTATCCTTCAATGTATATTTTCGGTGTTGTCACCAGTCAGGACTGTCTCTATCTCCAAACCTGTTTCAGACTCCAACTGAAGGGCTGCTTCAATTGCCATTCACAGCCTGGTTTAAATTGCCATCAGTCCTATTGACGCGACAGAACATCAATTTGCACTGATTTATTGAGCTCTTCTCTGCTTTTCTTTCATTTGCAAAATCAGAAACGATGGAGATCGGAGTGGGTAATTGATCTACACTTTTCAAACTGATGGGTAATACTAGGAAAGGCAATATGGAGTGTACCAGTCAGCATAATGTGTCAGGGATGTAAAATAAATTTATTTAAAATATTGAAGACATAGGTGTGCATTAAGTGCATAGTGAAATTCTAATGATGAAAGCCTATGGGCATATTGGGGCCTTTGGGAAAACAGACTTTGCTTTTAGTTTAATTCATGCCAAGTGAAGTTTTTTTTCCAAAGGACCCAAACTCAACATGTCTACAGGTCCATTTTTGAAACTGTTTTTGATTCTTAAGTCTTTTCAGAAGCACAGATAAAAGAGTAATTGTACAAGGTTGTCAATAATAAAAGGTTAATACTTAGGATAATGGGGGATAAGTTTGAGGGTAGACATTCAATTGGAGTCTGAAAGGGTCTAAAAGAAATAATATTGAAGAATACTATAAGAACTAACTCCTTGATGATATATGGATTTGTGGGCAGAACAGCTCAAGATCTAAACATCTTCAAAGCTTCTGTCATAATGTCTATCATATTGATGTCACGTGCTGCTAGTTACTAACATATAATAACCCAGATCTTATTGGGATCAGAGACTCTTCTAGTTTGACTAGCTTTCCTCTCCTACACTACACCAAGTAGGCCTGGGGTCTCCTACTTTTAAAGGGGATGGTGGTAGTAATTCTAATCTGTGGTGCAGATCCAATTTAACTCGGACTACCCTCTACACACAGACATTCAGTTAAAAGGCTAATCTCACTCAGCAAAGGAAGTCAAATATAAATTACCGTGGAGATTAAAATGGGAACTGTGGATCAATTGGAGCAGCCAGACTGTTTAAATGTTGATGGAATGTTGATACACGCATAGGTCTCCATAAGATGGTATGGTGCACCTTTGCCACTGAGCCACCTGGTTGGTATATAAATCCCATTTCATGGGAAGTGCTGCACTGTCAGGTGTGCTGTTTTCAGGCCAGGATTAAACAAAGCAACCACCACACCTACCATCACCACCATCTGTCTTTTCAGATCCTGCTATTTACAGGAAGAGAAGGTGGGGTTTTATTCTCAATATTTATCCCCAATGTGACATCGTAAACTCAGATCAGCTGGTGTAAAATCCTGTTCCTGTTTGTGGGAGCTTACTGTGCACAGTTTGGCTGCCACATTAGAAGACTGACCACATCTCAAATGTGACAAAATTGACTCCAAAACAGCAATGTTCTGAAGTCCCAAACACAGGCTCTTTCTTTAAAATGAAGATATTTGTGAAGAAATCTGCTTCTGAAATATAGACAAATTGAGAGGGCAGCAATTAACATTATCAATTTGCTGCCTGTTCACGGCCAACACACAGATCTGTTAGAGCCTATTAGCTATCAGTTTGGGAGTACAGAATCTCATACTGATTCAATAGTGTACACAGGAGAGCCCCAAATCCACATCAGCCCAGTCAGGTTGCCACTCACCGAAGGATCTCTTTGCGGGTAAAAAAAGTACAGTCCTGTAAGAGAGAAAACAGCAATTTTAGTCCAACTGCACCGAGGGAGTCATCACAACACACAGTTTCTTTACTGAGGAAAGCCATGCTTTTACAAATGACTTCACAAGGCAGTCACCATTCACAGCCTGGCCCCCAGTGGCAGGTCTGTCCTTCAATTGTTAACAATTCAGATTTATTGCACAGTGATCAATATGAGCCCAGTCACCCATATTTTAATCGGTTGACAGCTAAAATTACCAATTTGCTCAATGGCCTTTGCCACAAAAGATCATTTGGTTTCTTCTTTATTTAATGGTTCAACCTCATGTCACCAGGAAAATATTCAAACAAGATTATCCTGCTTTTCTGGAGACTGTGCATGTGGAATAGGAAATCTTTGTATCACTAAATTAGCTTGCGTGATATGCCATTGTTTTCCAGACCTCTTTATAAAAACCCACACATGGTTGATTGGGATTCTGATTGGCAATATTCCTCACAAATGTCTCGGAGTTCTTTAGTTTTCAATATCGCAACATCATTTTGAGTTCATTACTGCAAAGCAGGTCTCACCTACAGCAACATGGCCTTCACTGGGGGCAGGGCAATGAGGTATCTCCAATGTAGCCCAGGTCAGATCAGGAATCCAACTCTTCTCACTGCCAGCACCAATTTGATCCATACAAACTGTCCACTTGTCAAGTGATACAGTGTCAAGCTCTTTATTTGTATAATACCAAGGCCTAGGTTTTATCTCCTATGAATTCTGACCTTTTGGCCGCTGCCCATTTGGAGGGCAATTAGCACACTCTCAGCTAGTTTTCGTACTGTACTTTATAGATGCTGTATTGGCAAGTTTTGTGGCACTTCAGTGCCTGAAATTAATCTCTGGACCTTTCTTCCCTTTTTATCACAGTTAGACCATTCAGAACTATCTATTGCTAATATACTATAATTGATAAAATAATAATAAATCAGTTGGGAGACTGTTACAATTGTTGTGAGTTTGCTACCAGAAGGGTATTTTATCTGATGCAGCAATTGTTACTCCTCATTACATAAGACCTGGGTTTGAATATCAAGGTATTGAAATGTTCAACAGACATTCATAATAACAAACTAAGATATACAAATACTATATTCACAGGCTAATGTTAAGATGTGCAGTTATAAAGAGCAGCATGCTTCAATACAATGCCACATTTTGAGTTATTCAGATGTAAAATGTAGTTGGAGAACTTTATACCTTCAGGTCATGTGCTATAATGTCATGACAGAATCACAAGCATGCCTCTGAAAGGTACATTGACAGAATGCAACAATAACCAAAATAAGAACTAAAATCTCATCAATCTTGAGTCCAAATTATTTAAAGAGACAGTGCCAAAACTCCAGAATGCACAATTGCCAGCCTGTTCAACATTCATTGATCTTGGCTTGAATGTATCATAGTACAATAGAATCACACAAAAGGATGGATGCTAATATTCTTAAAGACTCAGGAAATTCATCTAAAATGTATTTACCATCTGGCACAAGGGCTACCTAAATGTTGATGTGCAATTCTGATGATATTCTGTGGACTGAAATGTGAAACTGATGGCTGAGCACTTCAATTAAGAAAACAGAAGTTAATCTAGACC
This sequence comes from Hemiscyllium ocellatum, assembly GCF_020745735.1. NCBI lineage: Eukaryota > Metazoa > Chordata > Chondrichthyes > Orectolobiformes > Hemiscylliidae > Hemiscyllium > Hemiscyllium ocellatum. The sequence goes on from NC_083442.1 coordinate 10,519,400, forward strand.
TTGGGGCAGGATTATTTAAGATGTCTAGTGTTTCAAGATGAGCTCTTACACCTGACTCCCTTTAATTATTAAGCTTCTCTCTACCCTCTAAATATTTTTCCAATTTCCTAATCAGCATATTGTGTCATCATATTGGGTTACCACTGTGATAAAAGGACAAATCTACCTGGGTCCCCTGGCAGTAACAGCAATGACTGAAACTGTGCAAACTGAAACAGGAGCCAGATTCAATTCAACATTCAATTATTGAAGCACGCAGGACAAGCAAGACTCAAACATACTCCAGATCCTTACTCTGTTTACAAACTATCATCTATTTTAAAAATTCATTCACAAGGTGTGGGGACCAGCATTTATTGGCAGATAAGTGTTAACCATAATGCTGTGGGACTGGACCACATGGACCCAGCCCGGTTAAGAACAGCAAATTTCCTTCCCTAAAGAGCATCAGTGAGCTAGATAAGTTGGTAACAACAGTTTTGTCCCTCCCCGCCTTCTTTGTCACGGGAGATTGTCAGTTCAGAGGGTATAATCTCAGAATAAAGGGCTGCCCATTTAAAACAGAATGAGGAGGAATGTCTGCTCTGGAGGATAGTGAATTAGTGGAATGCTTTACCACAGAGGGTTGCTGAGGCTGTGTTATTAAGTATAGTCAAGTTTGTGATAGATTTTTAATCAATAAGAGTATCACTGCAAATGTGACCCCTGTACACAAAAATAAAAAGAAGCAAAAACTAGGTAATTATAGACCAATTAACTGAACATCTATTGTTGGAAACGTGTTGCCTTCATTATCAAGGAAGTAGAAGAAGTAAGGAAGAAAGCTGGAACACAAAGGGACTTGAGAGAACGTGTGCATGAAACACAGTAAGATAGCTTATGGATGGAGCAGATAATCAGGAAGACTAATGGAATGTTAACCCTTATTTGAAAGGGAACGGAGTTTAAGTGGAGGGAAGTCTTACTACAATTGTACAAGATGCTGGTGAGACCACATCTGGAGTTTTGTGAACATTTCTGGTCCCTTTATTTAAGAAAGCTGATACTCCTCATGTCCACTTCCCTGTCCTTTTCCCATAAATAAGCCTTAAATATACAGAAGGACTCTGTCCCCACAGCTGTCTGCAGCAGAGTTCCAAAGACTTACAATCCTTTGTGTGAGGGTAGGAACTGCTGCTTTTGGCCTAGTCTAGATGCCTCAATCAGGCACTGAATGCTTTTTAATATGGAGAGTTCCATCCCACTCCAGCAGGATAAACTTGTGTCCTAAGGGAAGCACCGTCATGCTGCACTACTCATACTTAACCCTCAAGCCACCAGTAAATTACACAAGAATAATTGGTACCAAATGGCTCAATGACAAGTCAAACTGGTATCCTGCCCTGAGTGGGCAAGTTGCTTATATGAGGGTAAAAACAATGACTACAGATGCTGGAAACCAGATTCTAGATTAGAATGATGCTGGAAAAGCACAGCAGTTCAGGCAGCATCCAAGGAGCAGGAAAATCGACGTTTTGGGCAAAGGCTCTTCATCAGGAATACAGGCAGAGTGCTTGAAGGGTGGAAAGATAAATGAGAGGAGGGTGGGGGTGGGGAGAAAGTAGCATAGAGTACAATAGGCGAGTGGGGGTGGGGATGGAGGTGATAGGTCAGGGAGGAGGGTGGGGGAAGGTAGCAAAGAGTACAATGGGTGAATGGGGGTGGGATGAAGGTGATAGTCAGAGAGGAGGGTGGAGTGGATAGGTGGAAAGAAAGATACGCAGGTAGGAAAAGTCATGGGGGCAGTGCTGAGCTGGAATTTTCGAACTGGGGTGAGGTGGGGGAAGGGGAAATGCGGAAATTGATGAAGTCCGCATTGATGCCCTGGGGTTGAAGTGTTCCAAGGCGGAAGATGAGGCATTCTTCCTCCAGACGTCGGGTGGTGGGGGAGCAGCAGTGAAGGAGGCCCAGGACCTCCATATCCTCGGCAAAGTGGGAGGGGGAGTTGAAATGTTGGGCCACAAGGCAGTGTGGTTGACTGGTGCGGGTGTCCCAGAGATGTTCCCTAAAGCGCTCTGCTAGGAGGCGCCCAGTCTCCCCAATGTAGAGGAGACCGCATCGGGAGCAATGGATACAATAAATGATATTGGTGGATGTGCAGGTAAAACTTTGATGGATGTGGAAGGCTGCTTTAGGGCTTTGGATGGAGGTGAGGGAAGAGGTGTGGGCGCAGGTTTTGCAGTTCCTGCGGTGGCAGGGGAAGGTGGCAGGACCTGAGGGTGGGTTGTAGGGGGGCGTGGACCTGACCAGGTAGTCACGAAGGAAATGGTCTTTGCGAAAGGTGGAAAGGGATGGGGAGGGAAATATATCCCTGGTGGTGGGGTCTGTTTGGAGGTGGCAGAAATGTCGTCAGATGATTTGGTTTATGCAAAGGTTGGTAGGGTTGAAGGTGAGCACCGGGGGGGGGGGGGGGGGGGGTTCTGTCCTTATTACGGTTGGAGGGGTGGGGTCTGAGGGCGGAGGTGCGGGATGTCGATGAAATGCATTGGAGGGCATCTTTAACCACATGGGAAGGGGAATTGAGGTCTCTAAAGAAGGAGGCCATTTGGTGTGTTCTGTGGTGGAACTGGTCCTCCTGGGTGCAGATACGGCAGAGGCGGAGGAATTGGGAATACGGGATGGCATGTTTGCAGGAGGTAGGGTGGGAAGAGAAGTAATCCAGGTAGCTGTGGGAGTCGGTGGATTTGTAAAACATGTTGGTGTCAAGTCGGTCGTCATTAATGGAGATGGAGAGGTCCAGGAAGGGAAAGGAGGTGTCAGAGATGGTCCAGTAAATTTAAGGTCAGGGTGGAATGTGTTGGTGAAGTTGATGAATTGCTCAACCTCCTCGTGGGGGGAGTACGGGGTGGCACCAATGCAGTCATCAATGTAGCGGAGGAAGAGGTGGGGAGTGTTGCCGGTGTAACTACGGAAGATGGACTGTTCTATGTAACCGAAAAAGAGACATGCATAGCTGGGGCCCATATGAGTGCCCATGGCTACCCCTTTGGTTGGAGGAAGTGGTAGGATTCAAAGGAGAAATTGTTAAGGGTGAGGACCAGTTCAGCCAAACGAATGAGAGTGTCGGTGGAAGGGTACTGCTGGGGCCGTCAGGAGAGGAAGAAACGGAGGGCTTGGAGGCCCTGATCATGGCGGATGGAGGTGTAGAGGGATTGGATATACATGGTGAAGATGAGGCATTGGGGGACGGGGAAACGGAAGTCTTGGAGGAGGTGGAGGGCATGGGTGTGTCATGAACCCTGAGGGGAACACTACCCCTACTCATGACTCCACCCCCATTCCCCCCACCACCACAGGGTATGTAGGGAGTTCCTGGACTAGGGGGAACAGGACAGTGTCGAGGTAGGTAGAGATGAGTTCAGTGGAGCAGGAGCATGCTGAGACAATTGGTCGGCTAGGGTGGTCAGGCTTGTGGATCTTGGGAAGGAGGTAGAACTGGGCAGTGCGGGGTTCCCGGACTATGTGGTTGGAAACTGTGGGTGGGGGATCTCCTGAGGTGATGAGGTTCTGTGTGGTCTGGGAGATGATGGTTTGGTGATGGGGGGTGGGGTCATGATCGAGGGGGTGGTAGGAGGAGGTGTCTTTGAGTTGGCGTCTGGCTTCAGTGGTGTAGAGGTCAATGCGCCAGACAACCACTGCACCCCCTTTAACTGCTGGCTTGATGGTGAGGTCGGGATTGGAGCAGAGGGAGTGGAGGGTAGCGCATTGTGAGGGTGAGAGGTTGAAGTGGGGGAGGGGGGGGGTCGACAGATTGAGGCGGTTAATGTCCCGGCGGCAGTTGGAAATGAAGAGGTCGAGGGCAGGTAATAGGCCAGCATGAGGTGTCCAGGTGGATGGAGTGTGTTAGAGGTGGGCGAAGGGGTCCTCGGAAGGTGGGCGGAAGTCCTGATTGTAAAAGTAAGTTCAGAGGCGGAGGCGGAGGCGGCGGAAGAAGTGTTCGACGTCACGGCATGTATGTAATTAATTGATGCATGGGAGGGATGAAGGTGAGTCCTTTGCTGAGGACTGATCGTTCGTCCTCAGTGAGTGGGAGGTCTGGAGGGATGGTGAAAACTTGGCAGGCTGAGAGCTAGGGCCTGGTGTGGGTGTGGAGCTGGGAGTGGGAGAGGAGCCTGTAACTGGAGTGGGTGTGGTGGTGGGGGGAATGGCGGTGAAGTCATGAGCAGGGGTAATGTTCCCTTCAAGGTTCTGGGGAGCGGGGATGGTGACAGTGGGATCTGTGGGGGGCATATCAGCAGAATGCAGGTGAGTGGCATTGGTGGGGGCGGAAGTGGTGGCAAACATGGCAGTAGGGGGAGTGGAAGTCACTGAGCATGTAACATCAGTGATGGTGTGAGGGCCAGTGTTGTGCATGAGTAGTTGTGAGGCGGAAGTGGCTGTGGAAGCGGCCATGATGGGGGCGGAAGTGACATCATCAATTAGCGTGGGGATGGTAGCTGCACCAGCTGCATGGCTAATGGCATCCGAGCAGTTCCAAGTTGATTATATGAGCCAATACACAACTCCATCTTAATCATGGGAATAGTTGCTGAGGTTGCTGGGAGGCTGATGTGATGAAATGCACCCAGCCTCCATGTTCCCTCACCCCCTCCCCCATGACAGACTACATTAAGTTCAGCCTATGGAGTTGTTTATCAGGACTTCCCAAAGAGGGAATCAGGACCCCATTTTGGGGTCATGACCTCTGAGACAGCAATGGCTAACTGCCATCCCTGCCTTCTCCCTACTCCAATAGGACATCCCGTTACCCCTGTTGCTCACTGAGAGGATCATGATAATTATTAAGTCTTGCATTTTTGCAGTCACAGTGGGAGAAGGTTTGGAAGGCTTTGCTGTTTTTAATGCAGAAATGTGTGAACTGTCACATAGAAAAGAACATAAAAAGTAGTCTGAGAACAAATATGGCAATAGGACACATAATGGCCTCAGATACTGCGGCCATAACATGTCTGAGTGTTCCAACTGTCATTCCAATGGGTTTTTGTCTCAACTCAGTTGAGTACTGTCATTTCAACGTAGGTTTAAATACTGTCTAACTGTCTGCCTGTGACATCTGACATGGTCTATCCTTGAACTCCGCTAAGTTGAAGAGTATTTTTTAAGGATGCATAGGTCTCTAAAACAATGCCCCAAAAATACACTCCACTTTTCAAAATAAGAAAATCAATGGCTGGTTTGCAAAGAATTAAACAACATAGTGTCAGAAATTTCATTTTTTTAGCCTCTCTCACTGGCTAGGCCAGCATTTATTACCCAGCTGTTGCGAAGGTGATGGTGAGCTGCCTCTATAAGACACTGTAGTGCATATGCTGTAGGTGAGCCCACAAATAACATTCAGAAAGCGGACAAGATTTGCATTCGGTGAGGGAGAAAGTGAGGACTGCAAATGCTGGAGATCAGAGCTGAAAATGTGTTGCTGGAAAAGCTGGGAAATGAGGAAACTGGAGAAAACTAGGTTTATCCCTTGTGGTTGGAGGGTTCCTAGGTGTAAGATGAGCCACACACATCACTTACTGCATCCACTGCACCCGATGTGGCCTCCTCAATATTGGAGAGACAGGCCGCCTACTTGCGGAACGTTTCAGGGAACACCTCTGGGACACCTGGACCAACCAACCCAACCACCCCATGGCTCAACGCTTCAACTCCCCCTCCCACTCCACCAAGGACATGCAGGTCCTTGGACTCCTCCATCGCCAGACCATAGCAACACGACGGCTGGAGGAAGATCGCCTCATCTTCTGCCTAGGAACCCTCCAACCACAATGGATGAACCTAGATTTCTCCAGTTTCCTAATTTTCCCTCCCCCCACCTTGTCTCAGTCAAATCCCTCGAACTCAGCACCGCCTTCCTAACCTGCAATCTTCTTCCTGACCCCACCGCCCCCAACCCCACTCTGGCCTATCACCCTCACCTTGACCTCCTTCCACCTATTGCATTTCCAATGCCCCTCCCCCAAGTCCCTCCTCCCTACCTTTTATCTTAGCCTGCTGGACACACTTTCCTCATTCGGTGAGGGAGTCAATCACAAGAAACTAGTGATGAGCAAAGTAGAAAAGTTGAATCAAAAGATTTGGGAATGATATTTTTCCAAAACACTATGGTTAGGGACTCCATGTGTTACACAGAATTTCCAATCAAGAAGTGCATGACCTCCTCCCAGACATCCACTTTGGTCACACAGCAGAACATTCGATAGGTCCGGTCTACCTCATTCCAATGGATTTTTGTCTCAACTCAGTTTGTGCTGATTCAAAGAGTTTAAACACTGAGCAATGATCTGAGTGAGTTGTTCAAATCAATAAAAAGATTGAATGGTGAAATGGTTTCCTGTATTGGGGGATAAGGCACGAGGCATTAATCATAAACATCGAGCTGGACTATTTAGGAGGGAAATCAATAAAAGATTTTTCAAAGATTGGAAGATACCTTTGTCCTAAAGTATTATGAATTCTGGGAGTCAATTGAGGTGTTAATGAGAGATATCGATGAATGTTTGTATTTTTAAGGGCATTGATGGCTATTGAGCAAAAGTAGTTTATAGTTGAGATGCAGGTTAACTTTGATGTAATTGAATATGCAGCAGGTTTGAGGGGCTGAGTGGCCTATGCCCCACTGATCTTCCTCCTACAAATGGGAACATTGTCCATTCTCCAGCTTGAAATTGATGTAATTTCATGCAAAATTCCCTTCAGAGGTCTAATTTCCCGCCCTCTGTGGATGACAGAGCCCTCAACCGCATCCAACATCACACCTGTGCTTCTGCCCTTACCCTTTCCCATCACTCACAACAGTGTGATCAGGTCCCCTTTGTTCTCAACTTTCATCCCACTAACCTCCACATTCAAAGTATTATTCTCCTCCATTTCAGACAACTCCAGGAGAACAGCACCACCAAACATATTTTTCTCTCACTCTCCCTGTCTGTATTTCATAGGGATCCTTCTCTATGGCATCTTCCCACATAACTGCATAAGGTGCAACACCTGCCCCTTCACCTCCCCACTGTTCACCATCCAAGGGCTGAAACAGTCTTTCCAGGTGAAGCAGCATTTCATCTGTACCTCCTCTGATCCTGTGTATTGTTTTCGCTGCACTCATGGTTGCTTACTCTGCATTGGAGAAACCAAATACAGACTGAAGTGACCACTTTGCAGGTCCATGTACAAGCAGGTCCCCAACCTTCCTGTAGCTGGTCACTTTAACAAAGCGTCCTGCTCGCATGCCCACTTGTTTGTCCTTGGCATGCTGCAATTCTCCAGCAAATACAACAAAAACTAGAGGAGCAACATCTCATCTTCAAACTAGGCTCTCTACAACCTTCTGGGCCAAATATGGAGTTCAACATCTTCAAAGTGTGAACTCATTCCTTCCTCTTCTTTTAGCTTTGCCTGTTACATTCTTTGTCACTATGTCTTCTCTCCCTTCCCCCTAGGTTTAATTGGAAGTACTGTAAATTTTTACTATAAATTCTGTGTTACGATCGAGTCCTCCACTATCACCTGATGAAGGAGCGTCGCTCCGAAAGCTAGTGTACTTCCAATTAAACCTGTTGGACAATAACCTGGTGTTATGTGATTTTTAACAATTTAATCAGAGCAGACCCAGGTATAGCTCTGGGTGAATGGAGTGTAAAGCAGCAAAAACAACCTAGAATGTGGGGTAAAGGGTGCTAGGAGTTCAGATAAGCAGCAAACCCATGCCAGACAGGTACTTAAATCTATACAAGGTAGTTAAAGTAAATTTCCAACTCATTAAACCTTCAATTGTGCACATTCAGCACAAGATGTTTAAGGACCTGTGTTGGGGAATGTTCTTCAACTTATTATGATTCCAAAAATAAACCATTTAAAGGTACATAAACTACAGAACAAGGCTGAGTTCTTCCAGTCTTCTGGAGACCAACTGGGAGGTGAGAATATTGGGAAAATGACAATGGAATGGGTAGAGAGGGAAACGCAAAATCATCCTGCTGCTATAGCATGTAAGCTGTGTGGAAACCTCACTGGCATAGTTACCAACTGAAACAAACAAGTGTCCAGTAAGGCTTGGCACATACACTCGCCTGTGTTTTATCACGATTGGGTAAGGCTGCCTCTCTGAGATGGGGAAGCCCTTCCTTCTACCTGGCTGCACGGTGCCTCAGCTGCTGCCTCACAGTGCTCAGATCCCAGGTTCAATTCTACCCTTGGATGACTGTCTATGTGGAGTTTGCGCATTCTCCATGGGTGTGTGTAGGTTTCCCCTAGGTCTTTCGGTTTCTTCCCATGGTCCAAAGAAGTGCAGGTTAGGTGGATTGGCCATGCTGTTGTGTCCAGGGATGTGCAGGTTATGTGGATTAGTCATGGGAAAATGCAGGTTAAAGGGATTGGATGGGTTCTGGATGGGATGCTCTTTGAGAGTGGGTGTAGGTTCAAAGGGCTGCATGACCGGATTCCACATTCCAGGGATTCTATGATTTGCTGGCCCACCTATGAACATTCCCTGGATTATTTCCCTGAACCCCTCTGAGCGACTTGACTGCCCAGCAGGCTCCAGAGCTTAAATTTCACTTTTCTTGAAGGGCGTTTTGGCACTGAGGTATCCCCTCCTTTGTCCTGTAGTTCCAGCAATGGCCAGTCCTAGTGATGGCACTGATAAAGCTGCTGAGGGTTTTTCTTAATTCATTTACAGGATGAGGGCATCCCTGGCTAGGCCAGCATTTATTGCCCATCCCTAATAGTCTAACATTGCTATGGATCTGGAGTCACATGAAAGCCAGACCAGGTAAGAATGGCAGCTTCCTTCCCTAACTTCCTTCTTTCTGATGAATGTGCTGACACTGTGCTATTTACACCCTGTAGCTCCATTACCCCATTGTATTGTTGCTCCAGGATCCTAAAGCCCTATCACAATATGAACTCCTTCAGACTTTCTCCTCCCCGACTGTCCATAGGATTTTTATGTTGAAGTATCACATCATCAAGACAATGTGCCCTTGACTTATCTTGCTTTCATTCCAGCTCTTTTCAATTTAGGTGATAACCTGTATTTTGGCCTTGACCTTTCACCCCACCCATAATGCTCCACACAGTTATATGTCAATTTAAACTTCATAAACAATTGCCTAATTATTCAACTGGCCTAACATCAACACAACTCCATATCTTTCTGATACTACCACAGTATTTACAACATTGTAGCACATATTTTAAGTTCCAAACATATGAATGATGAAAATATAACTAATTATGAAAGCACAGATTAAATTCTAGACAGTTGGAATAAACAAGTCTTTTCCTGAGTGGGACTGGCAGGTAGTGACGAGTGGGGTACCTAGAATTCAATGTGGGACTTCAGCTGCTCACAAATACACACTAACAATTTGGACGCAGGAATTGAATGCAATTTTTCCAAATTTGCAGATGACACTAAGCCGGGTGCAGTTCAATCCGGGCATTTCAGAAGATCCAATTTTACAGCGAACAAGACAGTAAATGGAAAGGTCCTGGGGAAAATTGATGTACAGGGAGATCTGGGTGTTCAGGTTCATTGTACCCTGAAGGTGGCAACGCAGGTCAATAATCTGGTCAAAGAGGCAGATGAAATGCTTTCCTTCATCAGCTGGGATATTGAGTATAACAGTTGGCAGATCATGTTACAGTTGTATAGTACTTTGGTTCGGCCACATTTGGAATACTGTGTATAGTTCTGGTTGTCACATTACCAAAAGGATGTGTATGCTTTGGAAAAGGTGCAGAGGAGATTCACCAGGATGTTGTCTGGTATGGAGGGTGCTAGCCTTGAAGAGATGTTGGGTAGATTAGGATTATTTTCATTAAAAAGACAGAGATTGGGGGGACATGATTAGAGTCTACAAAATCATGAAAGGTGTGGACAGGGTGGATAGCAAGAAGCTTTTTCCCAGGGTGGGGAACTCAATTACTCGGGGTCATGAGTTCTAGGTGAGAGAGGAAACTTTAAGGGAAATATGCGTGGAAAGTCCTTTACGCTGAGGTTGCCGGGTGCCTGGAATGCATTGCCAGCAGAGGTGAAAGGGGTAGGCACAATAGCATCACTTAAGAATAGGCAGGGAGCAAAGGGATACAGATCGTTGGAAAATAGGCAACAGGTTTAGATAGAGGATCTGGATTGGTGCAGGCTTGGGGAGCCAAAGGGCCTGTTCCTGTGCTGTAATCTTCTTTGATGTTTGTTTGGGTGGTAGTGTGTGCTGTGAGGAGGATGCTAAGAGGCTGTAGGGTGACTTGGACAGGCTGGCTGAGTTGGCCAGTGCAATATAATGTGGATAAATGTGACGTTATCCACTTTGATGGCAAAAATAGGAAGGCAGATTATTATCTGAATGACAGTAGTTTAGAAAAATGTGAGGTGCAATGGAAATTGGGTGCCATGGTGGAACAGTCACTGCACGTTGGCATGCAGGTGCAGCAGGAAGTGAGGAAAGCTAAGGGTACGCTGGCCTTCACAGCAAAAGGATTTACGTATGCCTTGCTGCAGATATACAGAGCCTTTGTGAGGCCACACCTTGAGTATCTTGAACATTTTTGTTCTTGTAGTCTGAGGAAGGACATTCTTGCTATTGAGGGAGCCCAGTGAAGGTTCTCTCGAGAGATTCCCAGGATGACAAGACTGACATTGTAGAAAGATTGAATCAATAGGGCTCGTACTCACTGGAATTTAGAAGAATAAAGAGGGATCTCATAGAAACATATAAAATCCTGATGGGATTGAACAGGCTAGGTGCAGGAAGAATATTCCTGATGTTGAGGAAATCCAGGACTTGGGTTACAGTCTAAGAATGAGGGAGAAGCCATTCAGAACTGTGATGAAGAAGCATTTCTTCATTTAGACAGTTGTGAACCTGTAGAATTCTCTAGCATAGAAAGCTATTGGTGGCTCTTCCTTAGATATATTCAAGAGGGAGCTGGACGTGGCCCCTTTCGGCTAAAGAGATCAAGGAGTATGGAGAGAAAGCAGGAATAGGATACTGAGATTGAATGGTCAGAGATTGAATGGTCATATTGAGCAGTGGTGCAGGCTTGAATGGTCAAATGGCCTACTCCTGCGTTTATCTTTTATGTTTCTATAGTATCTGTAAAGTATGAGTAAACAGATTAGAGCTCCAACAGGATTTCAATTGTATATCTCATCAAACTTTCTCATATCAGCTGAACCCACTCCTGAAGAAACTCTTCTTTTAGGATCTGATATTTGTGTGCATCTTAACATTGATGTTTAGCATTTAGTGAAACGCTTCCTTTGACTCAAAGAATAAATAATCAAAGTCAAAATTTTTTCTGAGTTTCTACCCACTTTATTTCTAGATTAGATTAGATTTTTTTAGATTACTTACAGTGTGGAAACAGGCCCTTCGGCCCAACAAGTCCACACTGACCCGCCGAAGCGCAACCTACCCATACCCCTACATTTACCCCTTACCTAACACTACGGGCAATTTAGCATGGCCAATTCACCTGACCCGCACATCGTTGGATTGTGGGAGCACCCGGAGGAAACCCACGCAGACACGGGGAGAACGTGCAAACTCCACACAGTCAGTCGCCTGAGTCGGGAATTGAACCCGGGTCTCAGGTGCTGTGAGGCAGCAGTGCTAACCACTGTGCCACCGTGCCGCCCCAAACCTTTTTTTTTGGTTCAATTTAACATCAGCCCATTGAGTTGGCTCTCTGATAGACTAGTCAAGCTGAGCTCAATTCTATACCACAAAGCCTTGCTCAACATCCTATCAAAATTATTTAAATAAATCAGCTTTCGCCACCTTATCAGGGCAACGATCCAGATCATGAACACTGTGAATTAAGATATTTCATGGAATCCCTACAGTATGGAAGCAGGCCATTTGGCCCATCATGTCCACATTATTATGCATGAGCTGAGATTATTCTGAAAATACAGTTTGCCTGCATGAGATAAAGGAAAACCCATGTCATCCAGTGGTGCTTGTCAGGAGTCACATTCTATTAAAAACAGATGAGATAACATTACACCATTGCATGTATTCTAGAAGATGCCAACTAGAGGGAAAAATATGAAGGGGAAACATTTGTGGAAAATGTGTGAGATGCAAGAGCTATAAAGTAGTGACAATGGGGGAATTTAATCACGCTAGTATCAACTGGAATAACACACAGGGAGAAAGGGAGATCATAGAATCCCTACAGTGTGGAAACAGGCCAATGGCCTAACATGTCCACACCAACCCTCCAAAGGGTAACCCATCCAGACCCATTCCCCTACTCCATTCCTCTACATTTACCCCTAACCAATGCACCTAATCTATACATCCCGTAAACACCATGGGCAATTTAGCATGGCCAATTCACCTAACCTGCACATCTTTGGACTGATTAGATTAGATTTAGATTAGATTCTCAACAGTGTGGAAACAGGCCCTTCGGTCCGACCAGTCCACCCCAATCCTCCAAAGAGAATCCCACCCAGACCCATTTCCTCTGACTAATGTACCTAACACTATGGGCAATTTAGTATAGCCAATCCAGCCTCTGGCAACTGTCTGTGTGGAGTTTGCACATTCTCCCAGTGTCTGTGTGGGTGTCTTCCAGGTGCTCTGGTTTCCTCCCACATTCCAAAGATGTGCAGGTCAGGTGAATTGACCATGGTAAATTGCCCATAGTGTTAGGTGCGTTAGTCAGAGGGAAATAGGTCTGGATGGGTTACTCTTCGGAAGGTTGAGCTGAAGGGCCTGTTTCCACAATGTAAGGAATCTAATCATCAGTCTGTGACCCCTAATTTTCCCTTCCATAGTTCATTTCAGCCGTTGTCAACAATAAGCAACAATTACTTCACTAAGTAACTTGTTGAGTCATTTTGTTTAAGTCACATGATTTCTTAGAGAGCTTGTCTTTATCTCACTGTTCCAAATTACTTTCTCAGCCTTTCTTAAAGAAAACAGATCAAATCCTCACAACACTGAAAACCAAAAATCCACTTCTCCTCCACTTCCAAATCTGGATTCCCAAACAACAATATTATAAAGTTTAATCACAATACCAAGCATTTCAGATATCATCCTTGTGAATTTTCCTTTCACACTCTCCAGTGCCTCAATATTTATTTTGTAATATGACAACTGCAACTGGGAACATGATTCTAAATCCTGGTCTAATGCAGCACAGGTTGTGCATAACTTCCCTGTTATTCAGTTCTGTCTCTCTAGAAATAAAATGTAGTCCTCAATTTGTTATTCCATGGCATTGATAACTTGAGGCACAACATTTGATTAGTGTAAAGAAACAAGATTCTTTTGTTTCGTTACCCATTTCTAAACTCACTTTGCAAATCGTGTAATCTTCCTATTTTCCCCACCACATCTCTACTGAACTTAATAAAAGGGAATCCGAATAACTTCCATTGACATTTAAGTGGCATGAGGGAAAGAAAAGGCTGGGTCAAGCTGATGGCCCAGTGGTACTGCCACTGGACTAGTAATCCAGAAGCCCAGGCTAAAGCTCTAGTGATATGGATTTGAATCCCACTCAGATGGTGAAACTTGAATTCAAATAAAATCTGGGATTAAAAAGTTGGCCTAATGGTGCTAATTGTCAGAAACAAAAACCCATTTAATTCACTAACATTGACCAGGGAAGGACATTTGTTGTTCTTACCTGGTCTGGCCTACAGCATGACTCCAGAGCCATAGACTTAGACAACTGGACAATTAGGGATTGATAATAAATGCTGGTCTCACCAGCACCCTCAAACAAATATGTCTAAGAACTGAAACCTAAAGGAGAATCTATGCATCAAGAGCTTAGCTGACAAACTAATTGAATATTTTGCATCTGTCTTTATCAAAGAAGAAGACCCTTCCAAAGTCATGGTGGAAGAGCAGGTATTTTATACATTGGTTGGACAAAAAAAATTGATAAAGAGGAGATGTTAAAAGGTCTGTTTGTACTTAACGTTAATAAGTTACCAAAGTCTGATGAGGTATTGTTGATGGACATTACAGAACTTTGATATTAATGTAGCAATTCTTATATATAGGTAGCAGAGAATCTTGTTCAAAAAGCAAGACCAACAATTCCAGATTTCACTTTGATTATGATAATGGAAAACTTTTAGAAATGGTATTTCAGGGTAATTATAATTGTCATTTCAACAAACATGGATTAATTATGGCAAACCAGCCTGGATTTGTTCCAGGTAAATTACGTTGATGAAGAAACGGAGAGGATTGATGAGAGCACTTCAATAGATGTGGTGTACATGGATCTCCAAAATAGCTTTTATAAGGAGCAAATTTGAGCCTGTGGAATAAAATAACAACATGATCTGAAGATAACTGCATGAAAGGAAACAGTTGTTGTTTTTGAGACTGGAGGAAAGTTTATTGTGGACTTCCCCAGGGATCAACATTAGAACCACTGCTTGGCTTGATCAATGACTTACACTTGACAGATTTAAACATAGGCTTGGATTTAAGGAAAGAAGTAAGGTTAAAAGGAAAGTTAAGGAGAATTCATTGCACAAAGAATGGTGGGTGTCTGGAAACCTGAAAGAGTGGATGTATCAGAAACTCTTGTAACTTTAACTAGTATTTAGTTATCCACTTGTGTTGTCATAACCTCCACAGCTATGGACTGAGAGCTGGAAAATGGGACTTGATGAATTGGATCATTATTGACCACATGGGCATAATGGGATGAATGGCCTCCTGCCATACAATAAACTACAATAAGCAATGAGTATATGACTTGAGTGTGCAAAGCACAATTTACAATATTCAGACAATACAAAATCTGCAATGTGAGAAGCAGAGTAATAAACATTAAGAGGACATAGATTGGTGAATAGACAAACAAGTGACAGTTGGAATTTAATGCAGAAAAGTGTGATGTGATTCACTTTGATGGGAAAAATTCAGAGAGATTATATAAACTAAAGGGTATAACTGTAAAAGGATGCAGACAGAAGAGGAACTGGATGTAGATTACATTAATCATTGAAAGTGGCAGGACAATTTGAGAGAATGATTAATAAAATGCACAGCATCCTGTTATTTATCAATAGGGAATTACAGTATAAGAGCAAGGACAGTATGTCATTAGCTCTCCCTCAATTGGATTATGGTGTCCAGTTTTGGACACAACACTTTAGCAAAGATCTGAAGGAATTAAAGTGAGTGCAGAAAACATTCAGGAGAGTAAATTAGAGAGCCTGGACGATAGAGGTATTCAGGGTGAGGGGTCAATTGATCTGATTTCCATTGATGGAGGGAACAAGAATCAGAGGATACAGATTTAAAGAATTTGGCAAAAGAAGCAGAGGTGACCTGAGGAAACTTTTCTTTATGTGATGAATGGTAGGAATGCACTGCTTGAAAGTGTGGTTGAAGCAGATTTAACTGTGATTTTTAAAAGGGCATTCACTCAGTGAAACTGAGGGGTAAAGGCAGGCCAACAGGAAGAGCTGAATGGAGCTTGTGGCATTCTCGTGCTGACTCAATGGCCTGAAGGTTCCCTTTTGTGTTGTAAATATTTCACCATGATATGATTAAAGATGAACATTGACACTGAGAGCTATATCTTCTACGTTAGACTTTTCCACCCTGAAACATTATCTTGTTTTGATTATTTATTGTCCACAGCAGGGTGCAAGATGACTTACAGGATCTTGTAAATCTTTTGCTGTAAGTGATATGGAATAATAATCAGGAGACACAACTTAATTTTTATACTGAAGTCACATAACTGTTAGAACTTAGCATTTGATTTAAAGAGCCATTTAATGTTCTTGCAATAGTTCTTCACTAAAACTAAGCAGGTCTGGATGCTTAAGAATGCAACTGAAAAAATAAAAAACTTGCATTTATATATTGTCACCGTGGTATGTTTGAAGGTGTTTTACAGCTAATAAAATATGCTTTGAAGTATAGACACCACTGCAATGTAGCCAATTTTTCCCAAACCAAGGTCCCACAGAGTTACTTGATAACAAACAGAGAATCTATTCTGGTGGTGTTGAATTAGGGATAAATGTTGGGTTAGGAATCATTGGGGAGGTAGGAGAGAAATCCTCTGCTTATCTTGGAGAGAGCACCTCAGCAACTTTTACAGCCACCCCAGAGGAAAAGTTGATTTAACTGCCCCATCCAAAAGTTGACATTTCTCTCACCAACTGCCCTGGAGTCGATGGATTGAGAATTGAACGCCATTCTTTTAGCTTAGAGATGGCGAGGAGAGTGGGAGAGGACTGTAAACTGAGAACACAGCTACCACCACACCATGTGAAACCTACTGCAGGATACACGGTGGCCGCTGAAGCTGATTTGCTATCGCCCTGAAAGGAGTTTCAGGACTATCTTGGCGTTAATGGCTCATGGATCATGTGCAAATAACTGATGGGGATCTGCTGACATCCCATTTCATTGCGTGCCTGCAATATTACATTTTGCAGCATTACTAATCACATTCAATCGGAGTTTTGCAGCTATTAGCTGGCTGCTGCTGATACACGGGTCACCAGTTCGAGCTCTGTAACAGTCCCTTGCAATATCATCTGTTTGTTCTGAAGGGTGTATTGAGCTCATTCATGCCTTCTTCCCTTCACCCCGTGCCTCTAAGGCAGGGCAGAGAGATGAGGGTGAAGGAGTCTGTCGGGAGCTAGTTGTTTGTACCAGGCATTAGTGAGGCGAAATGTCCCCCCGGCAGGAGAGGGATGCGGCTCAATGCAGCTTTGTCTCGAGACGATTTACAGACACAACCTTCCACACTGCAATCATAGAACTCGGCTTCATTTGGCTTTCAATGTTAACACCAAGTTTCAATGTGTCTTGTCCCTGGTGCCAAACCAATTCTCTGTCTTACCTAATACAATCTCTCCAAAAAAATAAATCAGCCCCACGTTCGATTGAAGATCCCGTTGCTTTGCCGCTCAGATTTGCTCAGTTGGGGGAGGGTAGGCGATTTTTGAGGATACCGTAATCAGGGAGACAGAGAAAAGCATTTCTGTTTATCGGCGTTGAAATTGGGAGAGTTTTTTTAAAATCATAAACACGTTAAAAACATACTTGGAGCAGGGAAAGTTTACGTTCAATTCACACCATTTTGAAGCTTTCAACTTTTTGTGAAAGTGATGAATTTCAAGTTGTGTATTGTTTCCTGGCTTGAGGACGAAAGAAAGAAACGAATAAATCTTGTGATGATGGACAGTCAAGAACATTCTCATCAGACACAACACTCGCTATTTGGAGAGGAAATGTTTTGGCTGCAAATGAACAGGGATGCGTCGGTCTCCAGTTTGTTTTAAGAAAAGCTTTTCTCTGGTTACTAACACTGTTGGGGTGGGGTTGGGGCAGTTTCAGTAAGAGCTAGAGTGACATTTACCCCCACACGGGTCAACCCTGCCCACACTCCAGCCCTCTCGCCCACTTACCTGATAGGCGTCTAGTTGTTCATCAGTAAATATCGTCTGCTTATTACCCATCGTAAAGCACTGATATTCCTCTTGTTTAGATGCATCACATTGGCAGTCCCGGGCGCCCCTACTATGGGCATTTAAGGCATTTACACGGTGCGATCCCACGCATGAGATTGCCAAGCCCGCATTAAATTCCACAAGCGGTGACCATCAAACGGTGGATTGTGCAGTTTCTTTACAAAAAATATCTTCTCTCTGTCTGGTCCAAGTTGTGAAGGCTCAACCGCTGACGCCAGCCCTGGGCTAAGAAGGAAAGGGTCACATTTTTCTCTTTTTGTTTGGGTGCCAGGTTTTCTTGTCCTTTTTTTCCCCCCAAATTCCCACTCCTTCTGCCTGTTTCAGCACCGAGACACAGGAACAGCTCCTCCGAAGCTTTGCTCCGGCTTTCCTGCAGAGAGGGTGGAGAGCACCAGGGGGCGCTTTCTCTTCAACTGGGATCTAATCGGCAGGTGCTCTGAACTCCCACGATATTGCCTGTTCTAATTTCCCAACAACGTGCATTGTAGTATGAAACCAATGCAATTTCTATTGTTGCATTCTCCATTTTAGTGAATGCACGCTCTGGGGGGGAGGCTGCACCATCAGCTGTGCCCCCTTTTTGATAAGGCATTGAACTTTACAGACATATTTTGAAGAACATTTCTGTCTTTGGCAGGAGGAATCACTGAAGAAGAGCTGATTACCAAAGCATCTCTAAGACTCATGTAACGTTGTCCAATTTCAACTCATGGGCTGCTGAAGCTCTCATTTATGCCCATGTTATCTTCAGACATGCCTCTCTAGACTAGATTATTAACTTTCTTCCCTCCATGTCGTGGATGTCATCCACAACTCCATCACCCGGGCCTGAAATGTCACTCACTCCTCACCCCTGAGTTCACTAACTACTATAGCTCTTGATCCTACAATACTTCCAGTTTGAAATTCTCGTTCTTTTTTCACAGCCTCTCATGGCCTTCCAATTTCTGTCACCTCCTCCAGTCCCACAATCCCGTTGAGATATTTGTGCTTTTTCTCTGATTTCAGCCTCTAGAGCAACCCATTCTTATCTGTTCAGCAACCGTACCTTCATTCGGCAAGTTCTGGAATTTCCTCTTTCCCCTTCTGACCTCACCTGTCTCCTTAAAAGGGCTCTCTTGAAAACTTATCCTTGGATCATGCTTTTGGTTGGCTGAGCTCATGTCACCTCTTGTGGCTCAGTGACAAGTTTTTAATTTGATAACACTGCTTTGAAATGCTTTGTGGTGTTTTACTACATCAAAGTGCTATATAAATTAAAATAGTTTTGTTGTTGGGTCAAAGATGCACATATCAAAAGAAAAGAGGAGAGTGCAAAATTCTTGAGAGGTGTGAGGAGGGAAGTTCAGAGCCTGGGGCCGAGGCAACTGACAGCATAGTCAATACTGGAGTGATGAAAATCAAGGATTCAAGAAAGGCTTAAATTAGAGGATTGCAAAGCTGAACATGTAAACTGAAGAGTCAAGCAGGAGGCAACTGGAGGCTTATTCTGCCTAGATTCTTGTTTGGGGGTGTGGAGATTATTGGAGCTAAATGGGAATACGGATTAATTAAAACAGCAAGCAGGCTTGAGGGGGTCAAATGGCCTACTCCTGCTCCTATTTTTTCTGTTAATGTAAAACAAATGAAGAATCAGGAATCCCATTCTTGGAGTTTTTATTTGTGTACATCTGTAATAATGACAACCCAAAAAAAAACTGTGGATGCTGGAAATCTTAAACAAAAAAATAGAAATTGCTGGTGAAACTCAGCAGGTCTGGCAACATCAATGGAAAGAAATCAGAATTAACATTTCAGGTCCAATGACTCTTCAGTTCCACAATAACTGTGTTGGCTTTCATCATTTTTATGAAAATGCTGAAAACCTATTTTACAGAACTATCTATTTAATAAAATGAAGCCAATGAACAATAAGTCTGTTTGATTTGAAGGAGGGACAGTTTGCTGTAAGTGCTCTCAGCCAAAGAAGAATTATCAACCAGACTCTTGCTCCTGATCACTCACCGGTGACCTCTGCTGGAGACAGTATGTGTGGCAGGATCTGCACACAACCTCCTGCAGAGGTTATGGAATGCTGAAACTCTGAGACATGAGCCATCTTGGTCCAAATGAAGAAAGACTAGCATTTCCATGATACCATCCATCACTTCGGGACGTTCTTAGCCAATTAAGTACTTTGAGGTTTTGGTATCTGAGCATCAAATCAACACTCCCTAAGAACTTACCACTAAGTGTATAAGTTCTGCTAAGATTTGCTTTTCCAAATTTCAGCACCTCACATTTATCTAAATTAAACTTATTTTGCCAATCCTCCTGTATGGCAAGCTCCCACAGCCATTAAATAGAGTCATAGAGATGTACAGCATGGAAACAGACCCTTCAGTCCAACTCATCCATGCCAACCAGATATCCTTACCTAATCTAGTCCCATTTACCAGCATTTGGCCCATGTCCCTACAAACTCTTCCTATTCATATACCCATCCAGATGCCTTTTAAATGTTGTAATTGTATCAGCCTCCCCTACTTCCACTGGCAGTTCATTCCATACACGCACCATCCTCTGCATGAAGAAGTTGCCCCTTAGATCCCTTTTATATCTTTCCCCTCTCAACCAAAACCTATACCCTCTAGTTCTGGATTCCCCCACCCCAGGGAAAAGACTTTGTCTATTTATCCTATCCATGTCCCTCATGATTTTATAAACCTCTATAAGGTCACCCCTCGGCCTCCGACACTCCAGGGAAAACACCCCTAGTCTATTCAACCTCTCCTATAGCTCAAATCCTCCAACTCTGGCAAGACCATTGTAAATCTTTTCTGAACCTTTTCAAGTTTCACCACATACATCCGATAGGAAGACCAGAATTGCACGCAATATTCCAAAAGTGGCCTAACCAATGTCCTGAAACATGACTTACAGCCGCAACATGACCTCCTATACTCAATACTTTTACCAATAAAGGAAAGCATACGAAATGCCATCTCCACTAACCTATTTACCCATGACTCTACTTTCAAGGAGCTATGAACCTGCACTCCAAGGTCTCTTTGTTCAGCAACACTCCCTAGGACCTTACCATTAAGTGTGTAAGCCCAAAATGCAGCACCTTGCAATTATCTGAATTAAACTCCATCTGCCACTCCTCAGCCCATTGGCCCATTTGATCAAGATCCCATTGTAATCTGAGGCAACCTTCTTCACTGTCCACTACATCTCCAATTTTGATGTAGTCTGCAAACTTACTAACTGTACCTTCTATGTTCACATCAAATTATATAAATGACAAAAAGTAGTGGATCCAGCACCGATCCTTGTGGCACTCCACTGGTCACAGGCATCCAGTCTGAAAATCAACCCTCCAACTCCACCCTCTGTCTTCTACCTTCAAGCCAGTTCTGTACCCAAATGGCTTTTTCTCCCTGTAATCAACAAGATGTAACCTTGCTAACTAATCTACCATGAGGAATCTTGTCAAACGCCTTACTGAAGTCGATACAGATTGGGTCCACTGCTCTGCCCTCATCAAAATGCAATCAAGTTTGTGAGACATGATTTCCCACACACAAAGCCATGCTGACTATCTCTAATCTGTCCTTGCCTTTCCAAATACATGTAAATCCTGTCCCTCAGGATTCCCTCTAACAACTTTCCCACCAATGACGTCAGACTCCCCAAACTATATTCTCTACCTTGTCCTTACCACCTTTCTTAAACAGTGGCACCACTTTAGCCAACCTCCAGTCTTCTGTCACCTCACCTGTGATTATCGATGATACAAATATCTCAGCAAGGGATCCTGCAACCACTTCCCTAGCTTACCACACAGTTCTAGGGTACACCAGATCAGGTCCTGGGGATTTATTCACTTTTATGCATTTGAAGACATCCAGCACTTCCTCCTCTTAATATGGACATTTTCCAAGGTGTCACCATCTATTTCCATACATTCTATATCTTCCATGTCCTTCTCCACAGTAAACACTGATGCAAAATACTGGTTTAGTATCACCCCATCTCCTGCGACTCCACACAAAGGCCCCCTTGCTGATCTTTATGGGGCCCTATTCTCTCCATGGTTACCCTTTTGTCCTTAATATATTTATAAATTCCCTTTGGATTCTCTGTAGTCTGATTTGCCAAAGCTATCCCTTTTTGCCATCCTCATTTCCCTCTTAAATATACTCCTACTGCCTTTAAACTCTAAGGATTCACTCAATCTCTCCTGTCTATACCTGATATATGCTTCCTTTATTTTCTTAACCAAAACTTCAATTTTTCTAATCATCCAGCATTCTCTACACCTACCAGCCTTCCTTTCACCCTAACTGGAATATACTATAGCTGGACTCTCATTATCTCATTTTTGAAGGTTTCCCATTTTACACCGTCCCTTTACCTGCGAACATCGCCCAACCCCAGTCAGCTTTTGAAAGCTCTTACCGAAAACCATAAAATTTAGCCTTCCCCAACTTCAACTTTTAAATCTGATCTATCCTTTTCCATCACTATTTTAAAACACATAGAATTATGGTCGCTGGCCCCAAAGTGCTCTCCCACTGACACCTCGTCACCTTTCCCAAGAGTAGGTCAAGTTTTGCAACTTCTCTAGTAGGTACATCCACAAATTGAATCAGAAAATTTTCTTGTACACACTTAACAAATTCCTCTCTATCTAAATCTTTAACACTATGGCAGTGCCAGTCTATGTTTGGAAAGTTAAAATCCCTGACCATAACCACCGTATTATTCTTATAGATAACTGAAATCTCCTTACAAATTTGTTTTTCGATTTTCCTCTGACTATCGGGGGTCTATAATACAATCCCAATAAAGTCATCATCCCTTTCCTATTTATCAGTTCCACCTAAATAACTTCCCTGGATGTATTCAGGAATATCCTCCCTAGGCACAGCTGTAATGCTATCCCTTATCAAAAACGCCACTCTCCCTCCTCTCCTGCCTCCCTTTCTATACTCCTATTGCATTTATATCATGGAACGTTAAGCTGCCAGTCCTGTCCATCCCTGAGCCACGTTTCTGTAATTGCTATGATATCCCAGTCCCAGGTTCCGAACCATGCCCTGAATTCATCTGCCTTTCCTGTTGGGCCTCTTGCATTGAAGTAAATGCAGTTTACTTTATTAGTACTACGTTGTTCTCTGCTTTGTTCCTTCCTGCCCTGACTGACTCGCTCCCTTTCCCAACTGTACCAGTCTCAGATTGATCTGTTTCCTCACTATCTCCCTGGGTCCCACACCTCAACTTACTAGTTTAAATCCTCCTGAACAGCTCTTGCAAATCTCCTGCCAATCTATTAGTCCCCTTCCAACTCAGGCGCAATCCATCCTTCTTGTACAGGTCACTTTTACCACAGAAGAGATTCCAATGATCCAAAAATGTGAATCCTTCTCCCTGCACCAGCTCCTCAGCCACACATTCATCTGCTCTATCCTCCTATTCCTACCCACATTAGCTTGTAGCACTGGGAGTAATCCAGGTATTACTACTGTCAAGGACCTCCTTTTTAATTTCCTGCCTAACTTTCTACATTCTCCCTTTAGAATCTCATCCTTTTCCCTTCCTATGTCATTAGTTCCAATGTGTACAATGAATTCCTAATGGTCCCTCTCCCCCTTTAGAACATTCTGCACCCTCTCTGAGACATCCTTGATCCTGTCAGCAGGAAGGCAACACACCATTCTGATTTTTCACTGCTGGCCACAGAAATGTCCGTCTGTGTCTCTGATTAGAGAGTCTCCTAACACAATTGATTGCTTGGAACCCGACGTACCCCTCACTACATCAGAGCCTGTCTTGATGCCAGAAACTTGGCTGTTCATGCTACATTCCCCATAGAATCTATCACCCCCTATATTTTCCAAAACAGCATCATGTTTGAAATAGGGATAGCCACAGAAGACTCCTACACCACCTGCCTACCTCTCCTACCTTTTCTGGAGTTAACCCATTTATCTGACTGTATCTGCAGCTTTTCTCCTTTCCTATAACTGCCATCCATCACACCCCCTTGCTCTAGGAACTTCTTCATTGCCTTTAACTGTCACTCCTTCCAATCCATTCGATCACTTAGGATTTGCAACCAAGAACATTTCCTGCAGACATAATCCTCAGGAACATGTAAACTCTCCTTAAACTCCCACATTCGACAAGATGAGTGTATCACTCTAGTAAAGACCATCTTTGCTCTTTGACAATCTACAGACTCAGAAAATAGCCTGTCTTATTGTTCTAAAACAAAACACTGCTCCAGGCTAACCTAATACTTATTGCTTATATTTCTAAAATATAATCAAGAGACAGGGCTCAATAAAAAATATAATCAAGAAAGAACCCACTCTACTCACTATTGTAGATGTACAGCAAGGCTACACTTAAAAACTATTCACTTATCTGTTCCTGTGCTGTGATCTCTCCCACACAAGTCCCTCCAATATTAGTTGTGGATTTCACTGTTTGTTAAGTTTTCCTAGGTGCACTCCGATGTCCAGAGACCCATGAATTCAAACTGCACAGATTCACTGCCATGTCAGCTATCAGTGTGGGTTTCTTCCTCTATTTCACAGACCATGTGCTACTTATTGTCTGTCCTTCTCCCTTTTAAAAGTGCCGTTGTTTTGACTTTTTTTTGTCCAAAGTTTCAAAACAATGCAACAGCATGTAAAACAGTAATTGCTTCTCCTGGAATTGGAGGAAATCACCTCCAACACCTAAAATACCTCAAAAAAGGAACAGCTGTTACAGACAGATTTTTTTCACGTCCTCCATCTTAGATTACCGAGCATACCAGAAAAGAGAAGGGAGATGAAGATGAGGAAGGAAGGGATGATTCAAGAAACCCCGGGGGAAGTAACTCTCATGACCAGGTTGAATCTCTTGGAAACTGTTGAGACAGACGACACTGCCAGTCCGAGAGGCGGACAGGTCTGCCAATCAAAAATAGGCATGGAGGCAGATTCGAGGAGTTAGACATCATGCAGAGCTGTGGTAATAGGGGACTCCATGGTGAGTGGGACTGAAAGGGGTTTCTGCAACAACAGGCAGGATTTGAGGATGGTGTGTTGTCTTCCTGGTGCCAGGATTCAGGACGTCACCGACAGAGTGCAGGGAATCCTCAAGGGCGAAGGTGAAGAGCCAGAGGTGGTGGTGCATGTCAGCAGAAATGACATTGGGAAGAAGAGGAGGGACATTCTACAGCGGGCCTTCAGAGAACTTGGAAGAAGGCTGAAAAGCAGGACTTCCAAGGTGATTATCTCCAGTTTGCTTCCAGTTCCTCGGGCTGGAGAGGGCAGAAACAGGGAGACAATGGACTTGAATGTGTGGCTGCGGAACTGATGCAGGAAGCAAGGATTTAAATTCTTGGATCACTATGTTTTGCAGTAAGGATAAATTAGACAAGAGGGACGGGTTGCACCTTAATAGGTGGGGGACCAGCATTCTGGCAGACAGGTTTGCCACTGCAACACAGCTCTGTTTAAACTAAATAGTGGTGGGGAGGGACAAACTGGAAATTTAAGAAGGAAGTTAAAGGGAAAGTGAATAAGAGAAGTTAAGAAAGACAACAGAATAAATGGAGCAGAAAACTCAAGAAGGAATCATGCAGTATGGTCAAGTGAAATAGGGATTGATAGGAAGGGTGAGGGGAGTAACAATTTAAAAATATTATATATGAATGCACGAAGCAGAAGAAATATGGTGGATGAGCTTGAGTCGCAGTTGGAAATTGGCAGGTACAATGTTGTGGGGCTAACTGAGTCGTGGACAGGGCCTGGGAAATGAATATTCAAGGCTATATGTGCTATCAAAAGGACAGACTGATGGGCAGTGGGGGTGGGGTGGCCCTGTTGGGTGAGGAATGATATTCAGTCCCTTGCTAAAGTGGGGGGCATAGAATCAGGAGACGTAGAGTCAGTATGGAGAAACTTTAAGGGTAGAAATACCCTAATGGGAGTTATCTACAGGGCCGAAAATGTGTTGCTGGAAAAGCACAGCAGGTCAGGCAGCATCCAAGGAACAGGAGAATCGATGTTTCAGGCATAAGCCCTTCTTCAGGAAGGGTCTACAGGGCCCCAAACAGTAGTCTGAATGTAGGGTGTAAGTTGAATAAGGAGTTGAAATTGGCCTGTTGCAAAGGTATTACTACAGTTGTTATGGGGGATTCCAACATGCAGGTAGACTGGGAGAATCTGGATGGTGCCAGACTCCAAGAAAGGGAGTTTGTGGAATGCCTCCAAGATGGCTTCTTAGAACAGCTTGTACTGACGCCTACCAGGGAGAAGGCAATTCTGGATCTGGTGTTGTGCAACGAACTAGATTTGATCAGGGACCTCGAAGTAAAGGAGTCATTAGGAGGTAGTGACCATAATATGATAAGTTTCAATCTGCAATTTGAGAGGAGAAGGGAGAATCGGAAGTGTCAATATTGCAGTTAAACAAAGGGAACTATGAGGGAGGAGCTTGCCAAAGTTCAAGGTTCAATACCCTAGCAGGGATGGCAGTGGAACAACAATGGCAGGTATTTCTGGATATAATGCAGAAGATGCAGAATCAGTTCATTCCAAAGAGGAAGAAAGATCCTAAGGGGAGGCAGGGGCAGCAATGGCTGACGAGGGAAGTTAAGGATTGTATAAAGATAAAAGAGAAGTATAACATAGCAACGATGAGCAGGAAGCTGGAGGACTGGGAAACTTTTAAAGAGCAACAGAGGATAACTAAAAGAGCAATACATGGAGAAAAAATGAGGTACAAAGGCAAACTGGCAAAAATATAAAGGAGCATAGTAAAAGCTTTTTTTAGGTTCGTGAAAAGAAAAAAAAATGATTACGACTAAAATTGGGCCCTTGAAGACAGAAACGGGAGAATTTATTATGGGAACAAGGAAATGGCAGAAAAGTTGAATAGGAACTTTGGATCTGTCTTTACTGGGGAAGACACAAGCAATCTCCCAGATGTAACAGTGGCTGAAGGACCTAGGGTAATGGATGAACTGAAGGAAGTTTACATTTGGCAGGAAATGGTGTTGAATGGACTGTTAGGTCTGAAGGCCAATAAGACCCTGGACCCGATGGTCTGCATCCAAGGGTACTGAAGGAGGTGGCTCTAGAAATTGTGGATGCATTGGTAATCATTTTCCAATGTTCTATAGATTCAGGGTCAGGTCCTGCAGATTGGAGGGTGGCTAATGTTGTCCCATTTTTCAAGAAGGGAGGGAGAGAGAAAACAGGAAATTAGTGGTGGGAAAGATGCTGGAGTCAATTATAAAAAATGAAATTACGACTCATTTCAATAGCAGTAACAGGATAGGTCAGAGTCAGCATGGATTTATGAAGGGGAAATCGTACTTGACTAATCTTCTGCAAGTTTTTGTGGATGTAACTATGAAGATGGACAAGGGAGGGCCAGTGGGTGTAGTGTACCTGGACTTTCAGAAAGCCTTTGATAAAGTCCCACAGAGGAGATTAGTGAGCTCATTTAGGGCACATGATATTGGGAGCAAAATACTGACTTGAATTGAAAATTGGCTGGCTGACAGGAAGCAAAGAGTAGTGATAAATGGGTCCCTTTCGGAATGGCAGGCGGTGACCAGAGGGGTACCTCAAGGTTCGGTGCTGGGACTACAGCTGTTTACAATATACATTAATGATATAGATGAAGGTATTAAAAGTAATATTAGCAAATTTGCTGATGACACAAAGCTGGGTGGCAGGGTGAAATGTGAGGAGGATGTTTTGAGATTACAGGGTGACTTAGACAGGCTAGGTGAGTGGACGGATGCATGGCAATGCAGTTTAATGTGGATAAATGTTGGTTATCCACTTTGGTGGCAAGAACAGGAAGGCAGATTTCTATCTAAATGGAGTCAAGATAGGTAAAGGGGAAGTACGAGATCTAGGTGTTATTGTATATGGGTCATTGAAAGCAAACATGCAGGTACATCAGGCAGTGAAGAAAGCTAATGGCATGCTGACCTTCATAACAAGAGGGATTGAGTATAGGAGAAAATGAGGACTGCAGATGCTGGAGATCAGAGCTGAAAATGTGTTGCTGGAAAAGTGCAGCAGGTCAGGCAGCATCCAAGGAGCAGGAGAATCGCCGTTTCGGGCATGAGCCCTTCTTCAGGAATCAGGAAACATCAATTCTCCTGCTCCTTGGATGCTGCCTGACCTGCTGCGCTTTTCCAGTAACACATTTTCAGAATTGAGTATAGGAGCAAAGAGCTCCTTCTGGACCTGTACAGGGCCTGGTGAGACCACACCTAGAGCACTGTGTGCAGTTTTGGTCTCCAAATTTGAGGAAGGACATTCTGGCTATTGAGGAGTGCAGCATAGGTTCACAAGGTCAATTCCCAGAATGGTGGGACTATTTTATGTTGAAAGATTGGAGCGACTGGGCTTGTATACACTTGAGTTTAGAAGGATGAGAGGGGACCTGATTGAGATGGATTAGATTATTAAAGGGTTGGACACTCTGAAGGCAGGAAGCATGTTTCCACTGATGGGTGAGTTGAGAACCAGAAGACACAGTTTTAAAATAAGGGGTAGGCCATTTAGAACAGAGCTGAGGAGAAACGTCTTCACTCAGAGAGTGGTGGATATATGGAATGCTCTGCCCCAGAAGGCAGTGGAGGCGAAGTCTCTGGATACTTTCAAGAAAGAGTTTGATAGAGCTTTTAAAGGTAGTGGAATCAAGGTTTATGGGGATAAGGCAGGAACAAGATACTGATTGTGGATGATCAGCCATGATCATAATGAATGGTGGTGCTGGCTCGAAGGGCCAAATGGCCTGCTCCTGCACCTATTGTCTATTACCCAGAATCCAGGAATCTGTACTAGAGATATAAATTGAGAAATAAATATTGTGCAGCTTGCATAGTGAGAAAGCATGGATTAAAAACATGGTGTAAGATCCTTTTCATCTTCTTGACAGGGTACACAAGGGCTCAGTTTAGTAGTTTAATTGAGAGCCAATACTTCTGACAGTGCAGCACAACTCTAATGCTGCACCAAGTGCGAGTCTGAATTTTGCACTCCACTGGTTCAAGAGGGCAATTCACCAACACCTTCTCAAGGGTAACTAGGGATGGATAATAAATGCTGGAGGAGAAAGTGAGGTCTGCAGATGCTGGAGATCAGAGCTGAAAATGTGTTGCTAGAAAAGTGCAGCAGGTCAGGCAGCATCCAAGGAGCAGGAGATTCCACGTTTTGGGCATAAGCCCTTCTTCAGGGCTTATGCCTGAAATGCTGGCCAAACCAGCAATGCTCACATCCCACAAGTGAATTAATAAAAGAAAACTCTGGAATCAGTAACCCATGGCCCACACTCAACCCTACATGTTTCAGAGGATATTGCCTTACTGAGTCACAGTTTAACAGTAAAAAAAACCTGCAGCATTTTCACCCAGCACTTACTTCAGCTGAAACTGACCTGTAGTTTAAGATGAGTCTCACTTGGATGTGCTAGGTGTACGTCAGAAACGTTTTACTCCTGACACCACCACAAAAATCCTCAAATTTCAGCTTTTTGTGTTGGGTTGTTTCTCACCTCAGTTGCTCCTTTGTGAGTGTCATGTCTCACTGCTCTCAACAACAACAACTTACATTTAAGTAACACCTCATGCATAAAAAAAAGTCCCAAAGCTCTTCACTATGGTGTGGGAGGGTCATATTTTCAGAAAATAAAAATGATCAAGGAGTTAAAGAAGTTTCTCCTAAATCCACTAGTGGAATTAGAGTTTGATGGACATGCTGAGAATTGAATTGACCATGGAGCCTCAGGATTGTGGTAAGAGAATGAGGTTGGTCATATCTGAGCAACGTATCTCATTCAGCATCGCAATGCATTTTCCAGTTGGGCCAAGTGACCAGAAACAACACTCACTTGAGACAATCCTGAGTCAGACCAGGTATGGGCACAGCTTTCATTGTGCAAACCTGATTAATAATTTAATTTGCCTTCATCTGGAGACAACTCGTGATTTTCTCTGCAACCATTGGCAGAAAGAAACAGGACTTATTTGCAAATTTTGCCTCATCACAGCTGTTCCGACTCACAGTAACTCTGCTCATCACATTGCCCAGGCAATGCACTGCTCAATTTACAACGTCTCTTTCTAATTCCATGAACTTTCACCTTGCCTATACATCTTTCACAAAGGACTTTGTTGAATGGATTCTGAAAGTCAAGATCAACAGCATTGCTTCCATCAGCCAGCTGGGCTAGACCCTGAAAGGATTGCAATAAATCGTGTGGGTCAGACGTTTTCTCCTTAAACCAGCATTGCTTTTGATTTATTTTGTTTTATTTCTCCTGATTCTTTGACCTCTCTGTCCCTCTGTCCCTAACAACTCTGTATAAAACACAATGCGAAGCTTTTCACACTGTGATGATGACAGGAAGAATCAGTCTCATTGCCCTTCTGTTTAGAGCCAGGAAAACAGGCTTTGGAATTAGGTAAGTCATAACAATTTATCCCAAGACTTTGCTCCTGAATGTCCAATTTATATGTAAAGGTAGATTCTGGTGTATAAAGGGGTCATATTATAAGGCAAGATTGCAATAGATTAGATTTATATTCTCACAGACATTGAAGGTTAAAGGATGTGTCATGACCCCAGTTGATGTTTTTACTGGAGAAATGAGATCCCAAAATGAAATCTGGCTTGATAGAGCATTTCATTATTCTTTAACAAGTTGGTTGAAATAACTCCACAGATATCCCATCATCAAGTCACCCTTTATTGACACATGGGGAGTCCTTGACACTGATCCAGCTCCCTCAGAGGCAATTCTCAGAGTGAACAGGATGTCTGGCACTCCTGCTTATATGTGACAGATGGGTCTCCCTGATTGGTGCTGTTAATCTGCTCCAATCGGGGATCCAAGATGGGGGCGGCCCAGCAAGTCTGAGTCTACAGTACTCCTCCCAAGACTTGGGCAAAGTGGGTCACCCACCCCCACCACACTCACCAAATCATTAAAAATGACTGTTTAATTTAATTAGTTGTTTCGTATTGAATTTAAACAATTTAATCTTCAGTAAAAATGACTAAAGGGAGGGGAGCCCGCAGCTCTCAGCAAGCAGGAACCCCTCCCCCACCCTCTCCAGCTGCAGCAGAGGCATCCGCAGCCGCCCCAGGGGACTTACCTACAGTGGCGAGCCTTGTGGAAATCATCTCCAAACTGGATGCGAAGATCGACGCTTTTATTGAAGAATCCCGAAGTCGATGGGACTCACTCTCAGCCGCGCTGCAAAAGCACGATCGAGACATTCAGGAAATCGAGCGCCAAGCCGGAGGGGCGGAGCTAAAGGCCGCGACCTCCGAAGCTACAGCACAATCGGCCATGGATCGGGTCCGGACTCTCGAACAGCAAGTCCGGAACTTAGAGAACCACATTGACGAACTCGAGGTCGTCGAAAAAATATTCGTTTGCTGGGCATTCCCGAAGAGGAAGAGGAAGGCCAGCTTACAAGGTTCCTTGAACAGTGGTTTCCACAGCTGTTAAATCTGGAGGCTGGATCAAGCCAGGTAAGGGTAGAATGGGCCTACCGGGTTGCAATACGCGGAACCGGCTCGAACCTGCACCCCCGCCTGGTCCTGTTCCGGCTGCAAAGCTATAAGGAGAGGCAGATACTCCTAGAAGCCTCTAGAAATCTTGGAAAAGATCCCCAAGCCATGATCTATAAAGGATCCAAGATCATGTTATTCCAGGACTTTTCTCCAGCTCTGGTCTGAAAGAGGAAGGCATTTGATGAGGCGAAGAAGTGTTTAAGGGACTTAAATATTCAGTACTCCTTACGCAACCCAGCGACTCTACGTTTTAACCGTGAAGGATCCGAGTATAACTTCGGATCGCCGGAAAAGGCCAAGGAATTTTTGGACTCTCTTAGGTAAATTGTAAGAGATAATTGATGTTGGTTTGCCTTCCCCCAACTCCGGTTTCTATTCCCCTTTTTATTTTAGCTTACTGTTTAATATTATCTTGGGGGGTGGGGAGAGGGATTTATTTATTTGTTCCCTACTTAACGATTTTCTCCCTCCCTATATATATATGCCGAGGGGTCTAGTTAATGTTGGTGGGGGGGAGGTGGTTACCTTATTCTATTTTGCCTCTGTCTCTAGGAGTAGGGTTGTTTTCCCTTGTTATTTTGTATTATTATATTTAATGATTACTTGTTGAGGTTGTAATTTTTTAGTTATATATGTTTATACATGGTATTAACATTACCAAATATATCCAGGTGTTGGTGTGGGTGGGGGTAGCGTGCTCACTGTTAACTCTAGCTCTGTAGTATACTTGAATTTTCCTCAACCTATTGAGGAGCGCCTGGGTCAAGGGTGGGCCACTGTTTGGGAGAGGATACGATGGACCTTTGGAAAGGAAGGGAACAAGGGGGAAAATCTCCATTTAAATACTTTTTTAAATTTAGAAATAGTTTTTTATTATACTGTTGTGAGTGTATTAAAGAGCCTTTATTTTTGTGAATTTATATGCTCTATGTTTGGGATGTTCTGGATAGGGTTTCCCCTCCTGAGGGGTCTCGGATTTGCCCGGACAATTATGGTTGATCAGTCGGTTAAGTGGTGCACCTGGAATGTCAAGGAGAGTAATTTACCAGTCAAAAGGAAGAAAATATTATCAAATCTCAAGAAGAAAGGGTTGATATAGCTCTCCTACAGGAGACACACTTGTTGGCTAAAGAACACTTGAAATTACAACAGGGTGCATTTGATCAGGCCTTTTTTTCTTCTTTTAGCTCAAAAAGCAGGGGAGTTGTTATTCTTATTCGGAAGAATTTCCCTTTCAAAATCCTAAATCAGATAAAAGACGAATCTGGACGATATATTCTGATGAAAGCCCTTATAAATGGAGAGAAATATGGGATTTTAAATTTGTATTGTTCCCCCGGCACATCCTTTTAAATTTATAACGGAAGCCTTCTCAAAATTAATGGCTTTCGGTGCCCGTCATACAATTATAGGGGGAGACTTTAATTGTATTATGGATCTGGAAATAGATAGGATTCCAAGAGTACTGCTGGAGTATCTCCCAGATTTAGACAATTGATGGATTTGAATAAAGAATTAGGATTAGTAGATGTATGGAGATGTCTACATCCACAGGGCAGAGATTTTTCTTTTCACTCCAATCCACATAAATGTCATACCAGAATTGATATGTTTTTTGCCCCCTTGATTTTTTTAAATTACATATCATCCTGTAAAATAGGTAGTATAGCAATTTCCAATCACGCTGCTGTATATATGGAAATCAAGATGAGGAACAATGGGATATCCCCTCGGCATTGGCATATGGACCCCTTCCTGATGAAAGATAGTAAATTTGTAAAGTACTTCTCTCAAGAATGTCAAACCTTTTTAGAAATTAATTTAGGTACAGCTAGCAACCCATCAATGATGTGGGAGACCATCAAAGTTTACGCGCGAGGTTTGATCATCTCATAATCAGCAACCCAGAAAAAATTAAAGGGAGAACAACAGCATCTGCTCGAAGCTCGCTTAAAAGCAGCTGAAACAGCAAACGCTGATAGACCTTCTATTATCAAATTGCAAAGGATTAAGGCCCTTAGGACAGCCCTAAACACTACGCTTACCCAAACGGCTAAGAGGGAAATA
Source organism: Hemiscyllium ocellatum (assembly GCF_020745735.1). Lineage (NCBI taxonomy): Eukaryota > Metazoa > Chordata > Chondrichthyes > Orectolobiformes > Hemiscylliidae > Hemiscyllium > Hemiscyllium ocellatum. Next base: position 10,552,577 of record NC_083442.1, read on the forward strand.
TTATTTGCAAAACAAAGGTTATATGAATTTGGCGACAAACCGGGTAGATTATTAGCATTTCTTGCCAAGAAAAAAAAGGCCCCTCAAACTATCACGTCTATCAAGGACTATTATGACTCATGATCATAAAAGGATTAACGCAATCTTTAGAACATTTTATTCTGATTTATATAAATTGCAGGATTGTGAAGACAGGACTGGGAGGATGCAATCATTTTTTAAAAATTTGACCTTTCCGGACCTAACTCCGGAACAGGTATTGGTCTTAAATGCTCCCCTAACAGTCCATGAAATACTTGACGCAATCAGGCAACTTCAGAGCGGAAAGGCACTGGGCCCAGATGGCTTTCAAGCTGGATTTTATAGAGAATTTACAGGAATATTGGCTGGTCCACTTATGGACATGTATAACTACTCATACAGTCAGGGCTGTCTCCCGCCTTCGTTGAAAGAGGCAAATATCTCTCTTATCCTTAAAAAATCCAGAAGATTGCGCATCATACAGACCAATATCCTTGCTAAATGTAGATTTTAAAATCCTTTCTAAAACGTCAGCATTGAGACTAGAAAGGGTATTGCCACATATCATAAAGGAGGATCAGACGGGGTTTATTAAGGGCCGTAGATCATCCAATAGTATTAGAAGGGTTTTGAATATGAGTCAAGCCTGCCATCAGGGAAAGATACCAGGAGTAGTAGTCTCATTAGATACGGAAAAGGCACTCGATAGGGTTGAATGGTCATATTTGTTTTACACACTGGAAAGGTTTGGCGTTGGGAAGGTGTTTACCAAATGGGTCTCAACATTGTATAGTGATCCCAAAACAGTTGTGGTTATCAATGGATTAGGCTCGGATAGCCTCGGTGTGGATAGGGGCTGCCGTCAGGGATGTCCTCTCTCGCCATTGTTATTTACGCTAATAATTGAACCACTAGCAGAAGCTATACGGGCTGATCCTAATATAACGGCCCTGAGGATTGGTACAGGTAAACATAAAATTACTCTTTATGCAGATGATGTTCTTCTATTCCTCAGTAGTCCTCTGATGTCCATGCCTCGCTTAATCCAAGTTATTAATACATTTAGTGCATTCTCAGACTCTAAAATTAATTTCTCAAAATCGGAGGCTATGCCAATGGGTGGCCTTGCTATGGTACCCCACTTAGTGGATGGATCACACTTTCCCTTTCGGTGGTCCCTGGAGGGTTTCTTATATTTAGGAATCTTCATTGCCCCAGTATTTGGTCAGTTATACAAGGCTAACTTTGTGCATTTACTGGAAAGGATAAGGCAGGACCTCCAGCGATGGGGAGACCTTCCAATTTCCTGGCTGGGTAGAATAGCACTAATTAAAATGAATGTCCTGCCCCGAGTCCTATACCCTATGAGAATGCTTCCGGTGATGCTGCCAAGGCTGGCACTACGTAAATTATATGGCTGGTTGAGTTCCTTTATCTGGAATCATAGATGGCCCCTCTTTAAGCTGAAGAAGCTACAGCTTCCACAGGCAAGGGGAGGATTGGACTTCCCAGATTTTAGGAAATATCAGTTAAGTTCCCTATTAAGTTACATAGCTGATTGGGTCTTGTCTGACCCGCAATCAATCTGGCTGGACATCGAGGCTTCTCAAGTAAAATGCCCACTTATTAATCTTTTATTTTCAGACAAGAGGAAAATCATTATGGATCATTGTAAAAACCCTATAATACTAAACACAAATTAAAGCTTGGAATATAATGCGGCATAATGAGGACAACTCACATAAAACATCCCCCTATGCTCCGATAGTGGGAGCATGGGGATTTCAACTGGGGGTTACAGATGCCACTTTTAAACTCTGGAGATCCAGGGGTATCTCATGTCTAGGGAACCTATTCAAAGAAGGGGTCCTGATGTCTTTTAAACAGCTGCGTTAGAAATTTGGATTACCTAATGGAGACCTCTTTCGATACTTCCAAATTCGAGATTATGTACAGAAGAAGACTACGTTATTAGATAGTCTTTGTAAATCAGATAGAGAATGTAGAGTGCTACGGCCAATGGGGGTATCTTCCGTCAGTACTGTTTATCATTTACTACATGATGAAGTATCGTGAGATATGGACAATCTGCTTAAAACATGGGATCAGGATTTGGGACTAGAAATCTCTATAGAAACGTGGAATGACATTTGGGAAAACGCCAGAAGAATCACCATCTGCAACAGAACTCAGGCTATCCAGCTGAAGATACTTCATAGAGCCCATATAGCACTGGATCGATTGGCAAAATTTAAGACAGGAGCATCTCCAATGTGTCCCAAATGTAAAATAGAGGTGGGCACTCTTGTATATTGCCTATGGACCTGTCATAAGATCCGTAGATACTGGATTAAAGTAGCAAGTACCCTGACAGAGATTTTAGAAACGGAAATTAAAGTGGAACCTGTATCTCTCCTTTTGGGCTTTTTGAACTTACCCTCCCTGGATATGCATGGGAAGAGATTATTTGCTACAGGAAGAATAGAAAGGGAGGCAAGACAGGAGGTGGTTTGGCGTTTTTGATAAAGGATAGCATTGCAGCTCTACTGAGGGAGGATATTCCCAGAAATACATCCAGGGAAATTATTTGGTTGAACTGAGAAATAAGAAAGGGATGATCACCTTATTGGGATTGTATTATAGACCACTTAATAGTCAGAGGGAAATTGAGAAACAGATTTGTAAGGAGATTTCAGTTACCTGTAAGAATAATAGGGTGATTATGGTAGGGGATTTTAACTTTGCAAACATAGACTGGGACTGCCATAGTGTTAAAGGTTTAGATGAAGAAGAATTTGTTGAGTATATACAAGAACATTTTCTGATTCAATATGTGGATGTACCTATGACAGAAGGTGCAAAACTTGACCTACTCTTGGGAAATAAGGGCGGCACGGTGGCACAGTGGTTAGCACTGCTGCCTCACAGCGCCAGGGACCTGGGTTCAATTCCCACCTCAGGCGACTGACTGTGTGGAGTTTGCACGTTCTCCCCGTGTCTGCGTGGGTTTCCTCCGAGTGCTCCGGTTTCCTCCCACAGTCCAAAGATGTGCGGGTCAGGTGAATTGGCCATGCTAAATTGCCCGTAGTGTTAGGTAAGAGGTATGGGTGGGTTGCGCTTCGGTGGGTCGGTGTGGACTTGTTGGGCCGAAGGGCCTGTTTCCACACTGTAAGTAATCTAATCTAAATAAGGCAGGACAGGTGACTGAGGTGCAGTGGGGGAGCAATTTGCAGCCAGCGAACATAATTCTATTAGTTTTAAAATAGTGATGGAAAAGGATAGACTAGATCTAAAAGTTGAAGTTCTAAATTGGAGGAAGGCTAATTTTGACAGTATTAGGCAAGAATTTTCAAAAGCTGATTGGGGGCAAATACTCACAGGTAAAGGAAAATGGGAATCCTTCAGAAATGAGATAACGAGAGTCCAGAGACAGTATGTATTGCTGTTAGGGTGAAAGGAAAGGCTGGTAGGTGGAGGGAATGCTGGATGACTAAAGAAATTGAGGGTTTGGTTAAGAAAAAGAAGGAAGCATATGTCAGATGTAGACAAGACAGATCAAATGAATCCCTAGAGAAGTATAAAGGCAGTAGGAGTGTACTTTAAGAGGGAAATCAGGAGGGCAAAAAGGGGACATGAGATAGCTTTGGCAAATAGAGTTAAGGAGAATGCAAAGGGTTTTTACAAATACATTAAGGACAAAAGGGTAAATAGGGAGAGAATAGGGCTCCTCAAAAATCATCAAGGTGGCCTTTGTGTGGAACCGCAGGAGATGGGCGAGATACTAAACGAGTATTTTGCATCAGTGTTTACTGTGGAAAAGGACATGGAAGGTATAGAATGTAGGGAAATAGATGGTGACATCTTGAAAAATTACAGAGGAGGAATTGCTGGATGTCTTGAAACACATAAAATTGGATAAATCCCAAGGACCTGATCAGGTGTACCTGAGAACTCCGTGGGAAGCTAGAGAAGTGATTGCTGGGCCCCTTGCTGAGATATTTGTATCATCGATAGTCTCAGGTGAGGTGCCAGAAGACTGGAGGTTGGCTAATGTGGTGCCACTGTTTAAGAAGGATGGTAAGGACAAGCCAGGGTACTATAGATCAGTGAGCCTAATGTCAGTGGTGGGCAAGTTGTTGGAAGGAATCCTGAGGGACAGAGTGTGCATGTATTTGGAAAGGTAAGAACTGATTAGGGATAGTCAACATGGCTTTGTGCATGGGAAATCATGTCTCACAAACTTGATTGAATTTTGATGAGGGCAGAGCAGTAGACGCGATCTATATGGACTTCAGTAAGGCGTTCGATAAGATTCCCCATGGAAGACTGGTTAGCAAGGTTAGATCTCATGAAATACAGGGAGAACTAGCCATTTGGATACAGAACTGGCTCAAAGGTAGAAGACAGAGGGTGGTGGTGGAGGGTTGCTTTTCAGACTGGAGGCCTGTGACCAGTGGAGTGCCACCAGGAACGGTGCTGGGTCCACTACTTTTTGTCATTTATATAAATAATTTGGATGTGAGCATCACAGGTATAGTTAGTAAGTTTGCAGATGACACCAAAATTGGAGGTGTAGTGGACAGCGAAGAAGGCTACCTCAGATTACAATGGCATCTTGAACAGATGGGTCAATGGGCTAAGAGGTGGCAGACGGTCTTTAATTTAGATAAATGTGAGGTGCTGCATTTTGGGAAAGCAAATCTTAGCAGGACTTATATATTTAATGGTTAAGTCCTGGGGAGTGTTGCTGAACAAAGAGACTTTGGAGTGCAGGTTCACAGCTCCTTGAAAGTGGAGTCGCAGGTAGATACAATCAAGAAGAAGGTATGCTTTCCTTTATTGGTCAGAGTATTGAGTACAGGGGTTGGGAGGTCATGTTACGGCCAGGACATTGGTTAGGCTATTTTTGGAATATTGCGTGCAATTCTGGTCTCCTTCCTATCAAAAGTATTTTGTAAAATCTGAAATGGTTCAGAAAAGATTTACAAGGATGTTGCCAGGGTTGGAGGATTTGAGCTATAGGGAGAGGTAGAATAAGCTAGGACTGTTTTCCCTGGAGTGTCAGAGGCTGAGAGGTGACCTTATAGAGGTTTATAAAATCATGAGGGGCATGAACAGGATAAATAGACAAAATCTCTTCCCTGTGGTGGGCGCGTCCAGAACTAGAGGGCATAAGTTTAGGGTGAGAGGGAAAAGATAGAAAAGAACCCTAAGGGGCTACTTTTTCACACAGAGGGTGGTACGTGTATGGAATGAGCTGCCAGAGGAAGTGGTGGAGGCTAGTAAGATTGCAACATTTAAAAGGCTTCTGGGTGGGTATATGAATAGGAAGGTTTTGGAAGGATATGGGCAGGTGCTGTCTGGTAGAACTGGATTGGGTTGGGATATCTGGTCAGCATGGACGAGTTGGACCAAAGGGTCTTTTTCCGTGCTGTACATTTCTATGACCCGATGACTCCAATACAGTTTTTCCCTACTGCAGTACCACCAGTGGAGTATCTGCCAGCAGGAGGTGGTTCCATGCATCCGCATTTACTACTTGGCCTCCCAGATGGTGTTGAAAATGTGTTCCTGGAAAAGCATAGCAGGTCAGGCAGCATCCAAAGAGCAGGAGAATCAACGTTTCGGGCATGAGCCCTTCTTCAGGAATGGGCGAAGGAGATGACTTAGGGTGTGCAGTGAGAGAGGGACTCACTGAAATCCTTGTAGAGGGAGGAAGAGAGCTTCTTCAAGGAAGGCATCCTTGCAAGAGGATTCGCAGTAGGTTAAAATCTTCTAAGAGAAAGTGAGGACTGCAGATGCTGGAGATCAGAGCTGAAAATGTGTTGCTGGAAAAGCACAGCAGGTCAGGCAGCATCCAAAGTCTCCTGCTCTTTGGGTGCCGCCTGACCTGCTGTGCTTTTCCAGCAACACATTTTCAGCTCTGATCTCCAGCATCTGCAGTCCTCACTTTCTCCTCCCAGATGGTGTTCCAACTTGTAATTATACACACTTAGAATTGGAGCCCACCACTGAATTCAACCTGTAGCTATGGACAGCACTGCCTTGTCCTTTATAATAGGCCTAGCAGTGGTTGTGATCCATTATTATTATATATTTATGTTCATAAAGATATTGGTGGAACTTCCTGACACTAAACCCTCCTTCTCTATCTGGGTATTTATGCTCTGCATTAGCCAAAGTCCTGGATACATACGCTACTGGGTTTTCTTCTCCATTGGGCCACCAATGAGCTGAGACTATCCCGAGGCCATATGGCAAAGCATCACATATCAATACCAAATCTCGTTTGGGATCATAGTGTGCCAACACCTTACAGAATGCCGGTTTCCCTTTCTTCACTTCCTTGAAAACTGTCGCTTGGCTATGTGACCATTTCTAAGAGTGACCCTTTCATAATAGTTGATACTAACATGAAGGCCATATTACATATGTTCCTTCATAATTCAAAATCAAAGGAAAGACCAAGGCTCCGGTACAGATGTGGAAGCCAGGGCACCTTTCATCCCCCTCACTTTATCTTCCAATTGGTGTAACCTCATGTTATAGACTCTGCAGCCCAAGTAGGTCACTTTGGGGGTCTGGAACACACATTTGTCTTGTCTAAGGCATATGCCCACCTGGGAGAAACATCTAAGGATTATACCTAAGTTCTCAAAGTGTTCCTTATCGGTCTTCCCTGTTATGAGCATGTCATCTGGATAATTAGTGACCTGGGGTAGACCTTGTAAAATGGACTCCATTGTCCACTGAAAAATTGCAGAGGCTGACGATTCTCCAAATGACAGTCCAAATATTGGTACAAACCCTTATGTATATTAATTGTAGCATACTTCTGCTAATCCCCATCTACTACCCGACAGCTTTGCATACAAATCCTCTATGCAATTGGGTATGTATCCAGCTGTGAGAAACGGTTTGTGACCCTTTGTTTAAAATCCCCACAAATGCAAATCGACATGTCAGGCTTTACAATTAATATGACTGGTGCTGCCCATTCTTCAAACTGGACCCATTTAATAATTCCTTTACCTTCCATCCTTCTGATTTCTGCCTCTACCTTTGCCCATTAGTCAAGTAGCACTGGATGGACCTTGCAGAATTATGGAATTGCTTCCTGGTCAACGTGCAAGGTGGCTTTGCCTCCATTGATAGTCCATAGACACTCCTAAGTTTCCTCCGGGTATTTCGTTAGCACTTCACTTCGGCATCCATTTTCTATTCCAAAAATGTTGAACCAATCTATGTGAATCTTTCTCAACCAAAATTGCTTGGGCCTGAGCCTTTTACTACAATCAGTAGTAATTGAACTAGTGCTTCTCATAAGTGACTGGAACCAACATTGTACTTTAAACTGTAAAGAGTCTCCAAAATAGGTTCTCGGTCTAGGTGAGGTCTTGCACAGACTTAAGGGTTGGACTCCAGAGCAAATTTTGTTAAAGACCAGTTCTGTGATCACTGAAATGACTGCCCCGGTACCAACTTCCATTCGAACCAGATGACCATTTAACTGGATGTTTATTTCGACTGGTTCTGATGTGGATGTTGCTAAGCCATTTAACTGTTCCAAACCAAATGTAGGTTGACTTTCCAGGATGTGCACTCTTGTGGACACCAGCCTATGAGTTCTCTTACAGAATTTAGGTCTAATAGGACTCCTTCGCTGTCTTGAGTCCACATATCGACAGCAACTACAATGGCTTGCCAGCCTGGATCCTTAAGAAAATTTTAACCATTTGACTTAGGCTTGGCTTTACTTTGGGATTTTGCTATGGGCTGATCTAGAGCTCCTCTGTTCAGTATATGTCCTGAGTGAGGTTATGTAATAGCTATTACTCAAGTAGTGTACCCAAGCTCAGTCAGACTGGTGAGGTTGTCCTCTTCCATCAGAGTGCCACAGTTTCAAATGATAAAGTCATTTGTACTGCATGCTTGAAGTCCTTTTGGGCTTCAGCTAGTAGGCACCTTTGCATGATTACATCATTAATCTCACACAACAAACAGTCTCACAGCATCTTATTAAGGATTGAACCAAAGTCACATGCCTTTGTTAGTCATCCTAACTGAGTCAAAAATGCCAATACAGACTCCCCTGGTTCATGAATTGCTGAGTAAAACTGACAGCATGTCAGAATCAGAGGAGGCTTGGGGTCACAACATTCTTTAACTACGTCCATCAACTCTTTAAAGGTTTTAGTATCTGGTGCCTTAGGGAAAGTTAGGCTCCTAATAACTAAACAGGCTGCAGATCTTCAAGTTGTCAGGAGAATTACTCCAGCTTTTGATCTGCCTTAATGTTATCTGCCCATAAACAATAACGCATACTTGGCCCAGTCTTCGATAGCAGAAACAAATCAGTCAAGCTTCCCAAATAATGGCATGGTGTCATGTTATGGACCAGACCAGAACCCCTCAAACTATTTTAAGAAGGTTCTTGCCCCTAACGTTTTCTTATTTTAAAGGCAAGTATAAAATGCATTTTCCAAATGCAATGCAACTGTTCAAACTACTTATTGTTAAGCAAAACACAATTTATTTAATTACTGTATTTAAAATACAACCAAAGAATGAGGAATTTAGAATAATTTAACTGCACTGGAAAACTTAAAATAATAAATACAGTAACTATTTCTAATTAACTGTTCCAGTTTGGTAACATCCCATAAACAGACCACTTGGCAAAAAGACAAATTCAGGTATAGATTCTCATATGCAGTTGCCCAATCCAGGAGAAAAAAACATTAAGCGAAAATACAGAGAGTAGCAGCCGGGACACATTTACTGAAGCTTCAAATCTAGTGAGACTCCAATGGCACCTGATACTACTGAAAAAACAAAACCCAGAGATCCTGATCTGTGAGAGTTGGCCACACCCATTCATATTATCCAAAAAAACCAATGCCTCCTACTTTACTCTTTGTTAGCCAGCTCTGCACCTCTCATTCAATCTCTCTCTTAAAAGAAATCAGAACAAAATAACATCTTAAAGCCACAACATTATCACAGCCAGAAATGCTTACCCCAATCAGATGACTGCCAAGAGCAGATTTTTTTCAGGACTGTGCTTTTCTCTTGTCACCAATGAAATAACTCCACAGATGCTGGTATCCTGTCACCAAGTCATCCTTTATTTACATGTGGAAAGTCCATGACATTGGTCCAGCTCCCTAAGAGCCAGTTTTCAGCTTGAACAGGATGTCTGATTTCCTCTTCTTATCTTACCCAATTAACAGCCCCAATCAGGTAACTCATATTTGATGAGGTCATAGAGTCATAGAGATGTACAGTACGGAAACAGACCCTTCGGTCCAACTTGTCCATGCTGACCAGACATCCCAACCCAATCTAGTCCCACCTGCCAGCACCCGGCCCATATCCCTGCAAGCCCTTCCTATTCATATACCCATCCAGATGCCTTTTAAATGTTGAAATCTTACTAGCCTCCACCACTTCCTCTGGCAGCTCATTCTGTACACATACCACCCTCTGCGTGAAAAAGTTGCCCCTTAGGGCTCTTTTATATCTTTCCCCTCTCACCCTAAACAACTCTCCGCCACCACCCTCTGTCTTCTGCCTTTGAGCCAGTTCTGTATCCAAATGGCTAGTTCTCCCTGTAATCCATGAGATCTAACCTTGCTAACCAGTCTCCCATGAGGAACCTTGTCGAACGTCTTACTGAAGTCCATATTGATCAAGTCTACCGCTCTGCCCTCATCAATCCTCTTTGTTACTTCTTCAAAAAACTCCATCACTTGGTTGATCTCACTACATTGGTCAATCACACAAGGTTGCAGATTTTCTTTAACAATAAAACCCTGAAAGTTTGTTAAATAAAACAAACCAAGTTGACCAAACCTATAACACAGTCTGAAAAATCTTAAAACACACAACAAAGCAAAGTTTCACACACTCCCCAAAGCCACCACTTTACAGCATTTCAACTCAAGAGAAAAAACCACCCCCTACCCCAAAATATCAAGTTTCCGTTAAACTGCTCCTCCCCCCAATTCTATCCGACGAACTGTGAAGTATTCTTACATGAATAAATAAAAAATTGATTTCTTAGACTTTCCAAGTCTTTTACTAATCAATTCTCCAAATCTGAAAGTTTCACAAACTAATTGTTTACAGCTGAGCCATTCTATACTTTCAAGAAAAGTAACTACATTTGCTCTGGATAGATTTAGATCTCCTTCAAAACTGCCTGAAAGTGTTCTAAGGTAAATTCATTATTATCCTAAACCAAAAGCAAGGTAATGTCTTTCAACATTTACACACTGTTGTAAATTCCATAGTATAAACAAACCTTTCATTAACACTCCATACTTTTTAAAAATTCATTTATGAGATGGCTGGCCCATCTCTAGTTTCCCTTGAGAAGGTGGTAGCGAGCTGCCTTCTCAAAGCATTGCTGTAAACCTACTGTGGGTTGACCCACAATGTCATTCGAAAAAGAATTCCAGGATTTTGACCCAACAACAGTGAAGGAACGGTGATATATTTTCAAGTCAGGATGGTGAGTGACTTGAAGGGGAATGTGTAAGTGGTGATGTTCTCATGTACCTGCTGCACCTGTCATTCCAGTTAGAAGTGGTCATGGATTTTGAAGATGCTAAGGATTTTTAGTGAATTTCTGCAGGGCATCTTGTAGATAGTAAACACTGCTGCTATTGACTGTTGGTAGTGGAGAGAGTGGATGTTTATGGATGCAGTGCCAATCAATTGGGCTGCATTGGCCTGGAGTCAATCTTTCTGAGTGTTGTTGAAACTGCACCCATTCATCACACTCCTGACTTGTGCCTTAAAAATGATGAACAGGCTTTTGGATTCATGAAGTGAGTTACTCACTGCAGTACTCCTAGCCTCTGACCTACTCTTGTAACCACTGTATTTAGGTGGTGAGTTCAGTTGAGTTTCTGGTCAATGGCAACCCAAGTATGTTGATGCTGTAGGAGCGATGGTAACATCATTGAATCTCAAAAAGCAGTGGTTACATTGTCTCTCATTGGTGATGATTGTTGCCTGGCATTTGTTACTTGCTGCTTGTCAGCCCAAACCTGGATATTGTCCACATTTTGTTGCAATTTAACATGGACTGCTTCAGTATATGAGGAGCTGCAAATGGTGTTGTGCAGTCATCAGCGAACAACCCCACTACTGACCTTATGATGGAGAGAAGGTCATTGATGAAGCTGCTGAAAATAGTTGGGCTTAAGACATTACCTTGAGGAACTCCTGCAGAGATGTCTTGGACGTGAGATGACTGACCTCCAACAACCACGACCATCTTTCTATGTGGCAGGTATGACTCCAACCAGCACAGTTTGCCCCCTATACCCATTGATTCTAGCTTTGCCAGGGTTCCTTGATGCCATACTTGGTTGAATGCGACTTTTTTGTAAAGGGCTGTCACTCTCACATTACCTCTGGAATTCAGCTCTTTTGCTCATGTTTGAACCAAGGCTGTAATGAAGTCAGGAGCTGAGTGGGCCTGAAACACCAAACTGGGCATCTCTGAGTAGGTTATTACTGAGCATGTGCTGCTAGAGTAGGATAAATGGTCGGCACAACATCGAGGGCCGAAAGACCTGTTCTGTGTGCTGTACTATTCTATGTTCTTGGTAGCACTATTGATAACACCTTCCATCATTTTATTGATAATTGAGTGTAGACTGATGGGACGATAGTAGGCTAGGTTGCATTTGTCCTGCTTTTTTATGCACATGTTGAGTATAGATAAGTGCTGTAACTGTAATTGTACTTCAAGAGCACTTGGCTAGGGGAGCAACAAGTTCTGGTGCACAAGTCTTTGCTGGAATGTTATCAGGGGCAATAGCCTTTGCACTGTCCAGTGCCTCCAATCATATCTGGCACTTCTGGCTGAAGATTGCTGCGAATGCTTCAGCCTTATCTTTTGCACTGTTGTATTGGGCTCTTCCATCAGTTGAGGATGAGGATATTTGTGTAGTCTCCTCCTCCAATGAGTTGCTTAATTGCCCACCACCATTATTTTCATTAGAAAGACGGAGGTTGAGGGGGGACCTGACTGGCGTCTACAAAATTGTGACATATAAACAGGGTAGTTAGCAAGAAGCTTTTTCCCCAGAGTGGGGGACTCAATTACTAGGGATCACGATTTCAAACTGAGGGGAAAGAATTAAGGGAGATATGCGTGGAAAGTTCTTTACGCAGAGGATGATGGGTACCTGGAACGCTTTGTCAGCAGAGGTGGGCACAATAGGGTCATTTAAGACACATGCATGAATGGACAGGGAGCAGAGGAATACAGATCCTTAGAAAACTGGTGACAGGTTTAGATAGAGGATCTGGATTGGCTCTCCAAGCCAAAAGGCCTATTCCTGTGCTGTAATTTTCTTTATTCTTTGTTCATTCATGACTGGATGTGGCAGGACTGCAGTGCTTAGATGTGATCCATTGATTGTGGGCTCACTTAGCTCTATCACTTGCTGTTTATGCTGCATGGCATGAAAGTAGCCCTGTTTGGTAGTTTCATCAGTTGACACCTCATTTTTAGGTATGCCTAATGCTGCTCCTGGCATGTCCTCTGAATTCTCCATTGCACCAGCGGCTTGTTGGTAATGGTTGAATGGGGGATATGCCAGGCCATGAGGTTGAAGATTGTGCTGCAGTACACTTCTGCTGCAGTTAAAGGTCTACATCGCCCCGCAGATGTCCAACTTTGAGTTGCCAGATCTGTTCAAAGTCTGTTGCAATTAGCACAGTGATACTGCCACAACATGATGGGGATTATTCTCAATGGTAAGGCGAGACTTTATCTCCATAAAGGTGGTCACTCTTACCAATATTGTCAAGTGCAGTCTGCAGATTGGTGAGGATGAGGTCAAGTGTATTTCTCCCTCTTGCTGGTTCCATCATCACCTGCTGGAGACCCAGTCTAGCAGCTACATCCTTTAGGACCCAACAAGCTCGATCAGTAGTGCTGCTGCCAAGCTACACATTGGTGGACATTGAAATCCCCCCCAACACCAAGGGTACTTTTTGCACCCTTGCCACCCTCAGTGCTTTGCTGGTTTGCAGTCACCTTACTCTGACACATACAGGATTAGGTCATGGTTCCAAAGAGGTATCCCTGACATTTTCTTTTTTTAAAAAAGAACTCCTTTGCAAAAGTAACCAACACTCATATGACATTATAGTTTTAATTTCAAACTAAAAAATGATAAATAAACAAACCACACTACTTTCATCATGTGATCAAATTCAAATGTTTATTTTTTCTAAAAATTCACTTCACTCTTAAGATTTGTAAAAATACAAATACTTCAAATTTGACATTATTTAAAGTGCAATTCCTCCAAAACAGTATATGAGGTGTTTCACTGTACTTGCCATTACCAATCATATTTACAATATACATTAACATTTCAGGTCAAACATTCTCTAGTTCTTCTTAGTTTCTCAGTTTTCAGCTCCCCAGTGTATTATGATGAGAAGATATTAGTGTTCTCATGCCACTGAAATTCTGCACTGTCTGCCCTGAGACTTAGCATATCCCACATTGTGCACATTCTGAAAGCGCCAATCTACATGGTCTCCAACAGCTCTTTGCACTGGAAGACCAACAGACTTTGGGCAGACAACAAAGCATCTTTCACTGAGTTGCTAGCCCTCCAGTAGCAGCTGTTGCCTTGGTATGTGAGCGTGGGAGCAGCCACAGATACTGATTTGGGGGGGTGGGGGGGGGGGGGCGGTTCAGATCACAGTTACCTAATATAGATAGTTAATGATTTGTGGCAAAGTTCTGATAGTTTAATTTTGTTAAGAAGCAGTAGTCTAGATCTGATACTTTCATTAATTGGATAAAGAAGGTGTACAATCATAACAACTGGGGATGATTCACTGACAGCAGAGGACTAACAGGATGTTGGTGCATAATGTTTTGGTCTTGTTAAAGTTGTGAGGTTAGCTTCCTGTTTTCTCACTGATCTATAAGGAAACTCTTTCCAGGATCTTCGTTGTCTTTCTCTGGTCCATTTTTTATATGGAAAAGATGGTTCTCTGAGGACAGTCCGATGAGAACTTTTCTCTGCCCTGGGCACTTATTTGTAAATCATATTCTTAAGGCTAGATTATTTTCTCTGTGTCAATCCATTATCTGAAAACTTCTGGTCAATGGCCATGGGACAGTTGCTCATGAAGTTGGATGATCATTGGGCCCTTGCTCACCTTAGTTTTCACTGCTAGTTCAATGTGCATTGTGACCTCCAAGTTTCTTGCAATTCTTCTCTTTCATATACCCATGCTAGAATTTTGGAAGATGTTAATTGCTACTGTAATACCTGTTAAATGATTTGGACGTGAAAATAAGAGGTAAGGTTACTAAGCTTGCAGATGACACCATTGGCGGTGTAGTGAACAGCGAAGAAGGTTATCTCAGAGTATAAAGGACCTTGATCAGATGCACCGAAGAGTAGCAGATGGAGTTTAATTCAGATAAATATGAGGTGCTGCATCTTGGGAAGGCATATCAGGGCAGGACTTATACACTTAATGGTATGGTTCTAGCAAGTGTTACTGAACAACGAGACCTTGGAGTGCAGGTTCATTGTTCCTTGAAAGAGGAGTCACAGGTAGACAGGATAGTGAAGGCAGCATTTGGTATGCTTGCCTTTATTGGTCAGTGCATTGAATATAGGGTTTGGAGCTCAGGTTACAGCTGTAGAGGATATTGGTTGTACCACTTTTGGAATATTGCATTCAGTTCTGGTCTCCCTGCTATAGAAAGGATGTTGTCAAACTCGAAAGGGTTCAGAAAAAATTTACAAAGATGTTGCCAGGGTTGGAGGGGAGAGTCTGAATAGGCTGGGACTGTTTTCCCTGGTGCGTAAAGAGGCTGACAGGATAGGATGAACAGACAAGGTCTTTTTCCTGGAGTGGGGGAGTCCAAAATAGAGGGCATAGATTTAAGCTGAGATTGGAAAGATTTAAAAGAGACCTCGGGGCAACTTGTTCACATAGAGAGTGGTGCATGCATGGAACGACCTGCCAGAGGAAATGGTGGAGGTTGGTACAATTACAACACTTAAAAGCATCTGGATGGGTATACGAACAGGAAGGGTTTAGAGGAATTTGGGCCACGTGCTGGGCAAATGGAACTAAATTTATTTAGGATATCTGGTTGGCCAGGACTGAAGGGTCTGTTTCCGTGCTGTACAACTCTATGACTCTATAAATGAAATCTCCTGATACACAGTAAATACTAGGAAATTTCAGTTTTTAAGGGATACCTAATTTCCAACACAAAGCACTGAGGTCTGTGTACATATGATTAAAGAAATTGAGAAAAAACTAAACATTAAGATTGGAGCTTGGCCAGTCAGAGTTAAATCAGGAGCCACTTCTTGACATAAAGTGCTGTGGAAACCTGGAACTTTCCCATGAATAAAAGCTCTAGAGATTGTGGGACAACAATCAAATGAACATTTCAAAACTGAATGATACTTTTGTTAGCTAAAAAAGCAGATGCAAAAAAAAATTACCTCAGAATACAACAGGATCTTGATCAGATGGGCCAGTGAGCCAAGAAGTGCCAGATGAAGTTTAATTTAGATATTTGAGGTGCTGCATTTTGGAAAGGCAAATCAGACCATGACTTATACACTTAATGGTAAGGTCCCAGGGAGTGTTACTGAACAAAGAGATCTTGGAGTGCAGGCTCATAGTTCCTTAAAGCTGGAGTTGCAGGTAGTGAAGGAGGAGTTAAGTATGCTTCCTTTATTGGTCAGAGCATTGAGTATAGGAGTTGGGAGGTCATGTTGCTGCTGGTTAGACCATTTTTGGAATATTGTGTGCAGTATTGGTCTCCCTGCTATAGGAAGATGTTGTGAAACTTGAAAGGATTCAGAAAAGATTTACAAGGATGTGTCGGGGTTGAAGAGTTTGAGCTATAGGGACAGGTGGAACAGGTTGGGGCTGGTTTCTCTAGAGTGTCGGAGGCTGAGGGGTGACGTTTTGGAGGTTTATAAAATCATGCGGGCATGGATAGGGTAAATAGACAAGTTATTTTCCCTGGGGTGAAGGAGTCCAGAACGAGAGGGCATAGGTTTAGGGTGAGGGGGAAAAGATTTAAAAGTGACCTAATGGACAATTTTTTCACACAAACAGTGGTGCATGTATGGAAAGAGCTGCCAGAAGAAGTAGTGGACGCTGGTACAGTTACAGCATTTAAAAGGCATCTGGATGGGTAAATAAATATGAAACTAGATTTATTTAAGATACCTGGTCAGCATGGACACGTTCAACTGAAGGATCTGTTTCCAAGCTGTACATCTCTTTGACCCTAAGTCTAAATGGCTTCAGAATACAGACTTGCAATTATTTAACTGAATGGTGGAACAGGTTCAATAGACTGAATGGCCCCTCCTTTTCTTTACCACGAAGGGACATTTTTACATTCAGCACCTCATTCATGACTAAATATCACCCACCTCTTGAACAAAATGCCTTTTCTACTGCAGTTACAATGTGATGAGAGTAATGTTAGAAATTTGCACTCCCAATCAGGAAATTAAATCTATAAGAAATTGCTGGAAGAACCCAAATTTTGATCCAATTGGATGAACATGGCGATTGATCATGCTCATGGATTCCTAACGTTAATTTGGAGTTCATCAAGTTTCATGCACATGGCACTAAGTCATAAAAAGAAAAACAATTGTTGCTTCTTTTGGGTGAACTGAAGTTTCCAAGATAATTTATTCCTTCTAGCTATCACAACACTTTGTTGCCCTTTTGATATGTGCAATGGAAGTCATTATCAGAGTGCTATGAATGCTTGCTGTGCACAAATTGTATTTTGTACTCAATAACCAGCTTTCAAAAGCTTAGGTACTTCATTACTTAAAGAGAGATTTGTGATGCCCTACTGGCTGAAACCATAGTACCAAGATTTTATTTCTCTTAACTCGTTGTGGGGCAATCATTTTGCGATGTCTGCAGGGCCCCTGAGAGCCTGGAATCTAAATCCCAGTAGTTGGATATAATTTTACGCATGGTCAGCACTAAGAGAGGATATTAACAAAAGAAGTCTAAAACACGGGGCACAGTCTCAGGATCAGGGTCCAGCCATTTAGGGCTGATGTAAAGACAATTTTCTTCATTCAAAAGGGCTGTGAATCATTAAAATTTTTCGGCCAGAAGGTTGTGGATGGTCTCTCCATTGTTGAGCAACCACGGCTGAGATATACAAATAATTGGGAATCGGGAGGTTTGGGGAAAAGGAAGGAAAGTGCAATTGAATCCCGAGATCGACAACAATCAAACAGCACAGAGAGGTGATGGGCCGAATGGTGTACTCCTACTCTTGTTCTTATATTAGATGGTAAGTAATCCTTTGGATTTACACTTTAATATGTTATAGTCAAAATGTAAGTGTTAAGAGTGTTATTAATTACAAAATTACATTAAAAGTTACCTCAGCAAGATTATCAAATTTGGTTGGACCTATTCCTGGAGACTTGTTAATCACATGATCTTTTGTCTTTAATTATAAAACCAGCCTTTTGTTTTTCCCGTCTCTAAGTTTCTTTAGAAATGAATAATTACCTTTAAACGCCCAGCGGAGGAGGAGGAACCTGTTGCTGTTTTTGTCGAGGCCTTCAGCCCAGGAGTGACGGTTGGTGATCTCTCCGCGGCAGTCTCCCTCGCGCTCTCACTCCGCCACAGGACCTTAGCGGCTGCTGTCGGTTAGCGGCAGAAATCCCGGGCGGAGATCGGTTCCCCCTTGGTGACGGAGCGGATCCCCCTGGCCTGACCAGGCCAAGCGAGGATGGAGGTGAAAGACCGAGAGGGGAGTGAGTGTCCCCGGACACGGGCTCAAGCTCGGGCCCTAAACAGTCCCTGACCCTCCCCACTCCGGCCCCCCGGCCCGTGACCCTCCCCACTCTGGCCACCTAACCCTTCAATCCTCTTCACTGTTTTTTAAAAAAAACTTAGACCTTTCTCAATCTGGCCACTTGACCCTTCTAGTCACCTACTACCTCTAGCTACCTAACTCTTGAACCCCTCTGACCACCTGAACCTCGACTTCACAACTATCAAGCTCCATACTCCCTCCAGTTGTTACCTTACCCAATTCTCCATCTGACCCTGCCCCCCCCCTAAACTAGCTACCTCACTCCTGATAAAACCTCCCATTCATCTACATCCTTTTCACTCCGATATCCATTTGACTCAGTTGATCCAGACTATTATTCCTCACACATACCTGACTTTAACCCCTGCTCTTCCACTCCCAACTACTTTACCACTCAAACCATCCCCCCCCCCCCCCCCCCAACCCAACCCACTACCACCTCTGACACTGGCACCACTTCTTGATTTAATACGGAGTACGTGTTCATTTCATAGAGATGTACAGCGTGGAAATAGACCCTTCGGTCCAACAGTTCCCACCTGCCAGCACCTGGCCCGTATCCCTCCAACCCTTCCTAAACATATACTCATCCAAATGCCTCTTAAATGTTGCAATTATAGCAGTCTCCACCACATCCTCTCACAGCTCATTCCATACATGTACCACCCTCCGCGTAGAAAACGTTGCCCCTTAAGTCTCTTTTATATCTTTCCCCTCTCACCCTAAACCTATGCCCTCTAATTCTGGACTCCCTGACCCCAGGGAAAAGACTTTGTCTATTTAACCTATCCATGCCCTCATAATTTTGTAAACCTCTAAGGTCACCCCTCAGCCTCCGCTCCAGGGAAAACAGCCCCAGCCTGTTCAGCTCAGATCCTCCAACTCTGGCAACATCCTTGTAAATCTTTTCTGAACCCTTTCAAGTTTCACATCTTTCCAATAGGAAGGAGACCAGAATTGCAAGCAATATTCCAACAGTTTTTTTCTTTCAGGTGATGAAAACGTGAAAGTCACAGTTCAAATGCTCAAATCCAGAACTGGACAATTTGATTTGGAGTCAATTCTGTTCCTGAAGCTGAAGAATATTGGTGAGTGATGAGCAATTGGAGTGTTAGTGTGACCCATTGTTTTCAAATTCTGTCACACTGATAACAGAATTTGGATCAGTTGCATCAAATCCACATTGGGTTAATTTGATGTGGTGAAGTTACTTTCAGTATAGCATTAATATATTGTTTATTTCAGTAACTGTCTGTTATATACTATAGTACCGTCTACCTTCATGATTTACTAAAGAACTTTAGAACCAAGAGATTCCCTTTTGAAGTGCGAGGTATCCAAAAAAGTAACTAAATCTGCATCCAGTAAACCGGCAAAGCTGTCAAATAAACAGCGAGATAACTTGTCTATTTGAAGGTGATGGTTGAGGCTGAATCTTGTTCAAGACACCATAAAGTTTCCCTTTAGTTTGCATTACACCAAGGATCCTTCTAATTGACAGATGTAGCATCCAGTTAACTCTTCAGCTAAAGACTCTAATTCATACTGTAATTACGAGATTGTTAATCATAGAAATGTGGTCTCTATCTACGTTTTACTATATAAACTGACATTATTGTATTGTCTCATTGATTTAATATGTGCCTGTGTAAATCTGAGGATAAGCTAATTTATTGATGGTAATATAGTGAATATATAAACCTATAACTAAAATGCTATATTGTGCTAAAATTAACTGTTCAATTCTCCTTTTGCAGCATTTCAATGTGGGAACAGGAACTCCCCCCTCAGCCTCTTGCTTCCTTGACACATTCATGATATTTATACATTTTTGAAAAGCACACCTTCTCCTCCCCTTTTTTTAATTGTTTTGTTATTATCTCTTTTGCCTTAATTAATCAGATTATAGGTCATCTCTTCACTTGTTCAGCTGTAACAATTTACTCACACCATCTGACACTCTTGATCATATGCTGAGACTCCTCATTCAGCCAGTCAGCACTCATCACACCATTTGTTTAATCTTTTGATCTCTAATTATAAATTCTGTGCATGTGTGTCTTCTCCTCACTTCACCTGGCGAAGGGGCAGCACTCCGAAAGTTGTTATTTCAAATAAACCTGTTGGACTATAATTTGGTGTCATGTGACTTCTGACTTGCTTCTCCCCCTACTTTATTCTTGGGTGGGTATGTTGTGTAACAGAGGAGGCAGTTGAGCTGTGTAATGTCATTTGGACTGGTTATCTGGAGGCTGAGGCTAATGCTTGTGAAAGGGCAGGGAATGCAGGTTCAAATTAGTCGGCTAGGGGCGGCACGGTGGCACAGTGGTTAGCACTGTTGCCCCACAGCACCAGGGTCCCAGGTTCGATCCCAGCCTTGGGTGATTGTCTGTGTGGAATTTGCACGTTCTCCCCGTGTCTGCGTGGGTTTCCTCCGGGTGCTCCGGTTTCCTCCCACGGTCCAAAGATGTGCGGGCCAGGTGAATTGGCCATGCTAAATTGCCCGTAGTGTTAGGTAAGGGGTAAAGTGCGTTGCGCTTTGGCGGGTCGGTGTGGACTCGTTGGGCCGAAGGGCCTGTTTCCACATTGTAAATCTAATCTAAATTCCATCAGAGCAGCTGGTGCAATTGAACTAATTCTGGCATTTAAAGCTCTACTCAGTAATGATGAATAAAAGTAATTGATATAAAAACCACTGAAGACCATTAGGAAAATAAATCTTTTTTTAGATAGAAAGAAATCTAATATCTTTGGCCTACACGACAGTAAGTGGTTTACTCTTAAATGCCCTCCACGATGGCCTAACAAGCTGCTTAAATCAAAGGCAAATAGAAATGAGCAACAAATGGACACCCACATCCCATCTTCGAATAATGAAAACAAAATTTCCCTGGTAGGAAATATAACCAATCATACTGTGCTTTAAAGTCAGCTGCTGTGAAGTGTTGAGGATATACACTTTTAAGCGCTCCTGTAAGTGTAGTAATTTCAGAACAGGAGACCACTCAACTCTTCATATCAATGCTTGTTGTATACCTAAACTTCTGAGTTGAAATTAGGAACCTATGTCATTGAGTAGCCTTGATAGAGTTCCACTTCTGCCAAGTGCAACATTATCAATTTCCTTTGGCCCAGTTTTCAGCTTTTTTTTTATTATAAACAAGCAATCAATACGAATAAAATAAAATCAATACTAATTCTTTTTGACTGTTTTCATTAGCACAGGTCTGGACTTTATTGACAAATGACTTCTAATTTAACCATCCTACAGTTTGCAATTTCCAACATTAGAAAGTTAAAATCAGTCAAAACAGAAGAACATCTTTCATTTTAAGGATTTGACCAGAATAAATGTGAAAAGAATGATTGATTATTTCTGGTCTTGTTCACTGCAGGGATCACCAATCTTGGATGTATCGGAGACTGTGTAAATGTAGAAAGACTGGACTTGTCAGGAAATGACATCTCAAACCTCGCTCCCCTCGCATCACTCAAAGTTCTGATCGTGCTCAACCTGTCAGCCAATAGGATCTCAAATCTTGGTAAGCGAGCTGTCTTGATCCACCAGCAACAATGTGACCAGCTTTACACAAAGCAGGAAGTTGCATCTGTTTGACAACCTTAGTCAGAGGCAACACACAACCATAAGCATTTGGAGAAGGCAATTCAGCTCCTCAAACCTGTGCCACCAATCAGTTAGATGATGAATAATCTGATTCTAACTCAGCTTCATTTTCCTTCTTACCATCAGAGTCTTTTTGACTCCCTTGACAATCGAGGAATGTCTCTTCAGCTGTGTTGCGAAAAAAACAAGCTCCTTGCATGTCCTAATGACTTGTGCATTTCTATTGCCACTGAACAAATTTGACAATAGTAACATCCTAAACACTAATAGGAAGCATAGCAAAGGATGCTAGCCAGACTTGTTTGAAAGATTTGTCTAGCAGTTTACTGTCTAGCAGTCATATGAAACTTTCACAGCCAATGGAATACTTTTCAAAGTGTAATCACTTTTTTGCAGTGTAGGAAAGGTAACAGCCAATTTTCACTTGGCAAGCTCCAGTAATGAGCTGATAATCTATTTTTGTGATGTTGATAAAGGAATAGATAGATATTGGCTAGACACTGGGGACAACTTTGAAATGGTGCCCAGGAATCATTTGCATCCATCTGAGCAAGCTTCAGGATAATATCTCACCAGAAATGAAGAGTGCAGTTCTCCCTCTGTATAGTAGTGGAGTGTCAACCTAAATGTTTTGTTTCCAAGCTAAATAGGAGTAGGCCACATCACAGGTGACCTTTAAGCTCCATTTTGTTGGATTCTCCTCTCCCTTAAATTCCTCTAGCGATGAGAAAAAACCTTTTTTTTTTGCTCAAAATCATACCAGTGCAAACCTCTTCCACAGTATGACTAAATACCCATTATACAATGGGTAACAAGAAATTAGGGTCATCAAAAGATCATGGGGTCAGATAAGTCATGGAAGGTGTATTCCTTTTTGAGTCCAAATGTGCTGTAAAAATGCTTTTCAACCCACTGTTCTCTAATAAGCTGTGAATCATGATCATATTTTGGAAGTAATACTTCTTGAAGTGCTTGAATGTTGTTTCCAAAACATGTTTTTCAACAGGTTTATTTCACTCTGAATCATGTGCAGTTATCAATTATTTGACCTGTGTATCATGAGAAACAATTACTTTTATTCTTCCTGAGGGAAGAAGAATAGTGCTTGTGTTGTTGGAAAGAATAGCTGAAGTGGAAGAAATGATGTGATTGGATGGGGAAGGAGGAAGAAAACCTCAGTCAAGTCAGTATTTGAATAAAATGTGACCTTGATACTGAAAAGTGCTTCGCAGCCAGGCCAGACCCCCTCATAACACCTTAAGGTAGCCTAGATCCTAACTCTTTATTTTCTGCAAAGGCAGATACAAAGTGAATATTCCAGGAGTAATGCAGTTGGTCAAACTACTCCACTTTAAATAAAACAGAATTTATTTAAGCACTATGGGTGAAACATGAACAAAAAAAAATTTAGAATTATTTAACTTATTTGAAAACTACCACGATATCGCAACTTAATGAAGCTTTGCCAATCTCTGCAACATCCCAGAAACACCCTTTTGGTAAAAGGTAAATTCAAGCACAGTTTCTGTGAAACAGGAGAGGTTTCCGAGGAAAAAGTTCAGGCAAGACCTTTTAAGCATGGAATCTCTTCACCGTAGCTGTTTCTTGGGATCCCCAGCAGTTTTCTGACTGACTGCCTGCTAAAACTAAACCAAGCTGGAGAAAAACCTGAAGTGAAAAAACTGGTGACTCCCCTGCCATTGTTCAAAACGACTAATTTCCAGACAAATCAGCACCTCTGTCTTTATGACCCCTCTTCAGGAAAAAAAACAGACAACATAACCTTGTTAAAGGGGCAACAGCATCTCAAGTGGAATATAGGATGATGTGATTCAGAAATCCAAGCCTTAATTTTTTTTAGATTACTTACAGTGTGGAAACAGGCCCTTCGGCCCAACAAGTCCACACCGACCCGCCAAAGCGCAATCCACCCATACCCCTAACCTAACACTATGGGCAATTTAGCATGGCCAATTCACCTGACCCGCACATCTTTGGACTGTGGGAGGAAACCGGAGCACCCGGAGGAAACCCACGCAGACACGGGGAGAACGTGCAAACTCCACACAGACAGTCGCCTAAGGCGAGAATTGAACCCAGGTCCCTGGCGCTGTGAGGCAGCAGTGCTAACCACTGTGCCACCGTGCCGCCCACTGTCAGTGTGTGTCTCTAATTGAGTGCATTTTTTAACTAAAGCTATTTCAAATATTGAAGAAGCAGCAGGAATTCAACATTGAGACATCTGTTTAATAAGGCATTGTGACTGTTGACCTAGAGGTAGATTTGGACAAGGCTGGTGATCGTAACACATGGCAAATCTAACGACACACCAACCGATGTAACTTCAAACACAGACATTGGTGGCAGTGGTGACAGTGGTTGCTGCCTTTATAACTACAAAGAGTAATCATTAAACTAATAGGATAGGAATGAAGGGAAACCAGAAATCCAACTTGTGTCTTAGCAATGAAATTGAATTTAATGATTATGTATAGCACTTAGTATCCATCAATGTATGCACACCTGCACAGAGGAAAACATTGAGACAGCTAGTGAGTAAATACAACACGAGAACATCGTAATTAATGCCTGAACTGAGAGAGAAACCAAATTGGATAGGTTTTAAATCAGTATAGACCCAGTAGGCTGAATGGACAACCTGGAGAGGCATTTGGAAAAACACATGGATAGGCAGGAGATACAGCAATAATGACCATGTGGAGGCATGTGGGATTAGTTTTCGAATGGCATGATGATTGGTGTAGACAAGGTGAGCTGAAGGGCCTGTTCCTGTATATTCTATGCACTACCAATGAGAGAGGACTTTTGGAAGCATGAGATCTAAAATTACTGGTTTCTCTCAATTTCATAGTGACATGCACTAAATGGCAGCTTTCAATTAATGAAGATCGTCGCTTCCATAATCTCCCCCAGGATTGATCGCACTCTCACTGAAATAAGGTTTCCACAGATTAGTCTTGAATTTTCCATCTTCTTCAATCGCAGGCCATCGCCTCAGTTGAGATAGAAGAGCTTGTTATTGACAATACCTGGGTGGTTTCTGGAATCTGCAATGTAAATGAATACCATGAAGTTCTGACCAAGTTACAGCAATCGTATTCCTGCTCTAACAGGCCTTTCCTCTGAGGGACCACGACAACTTTCAAATTGGGGTCACAGTGGGAATAAGTTTGGGAAGCTCTGATCTACCCTCTAGAAAGCAACAACCCTCCTCAAGTCCTCTTCTTGATCAAATCCCTCCATTATTATAATCACCTGATTTTACACACTTGCATTTCGTAGTAGCAGTACTGGGACAGCTAGAACTGTGTATAATGTTGTAAAGTTGCCAAATTCCTACCGGGCAATTACAGAGAGATGACTAGTGATGGTTTAACCTGAGGGTCGCCTTGCCTCAGGCGATGGAAGATGTTGAGAAGGAGAGTCCTTCTTGGCAACCTCAGCCAATACAGCAATTGAATCTATGCTGTTGGCATCACTCTGCATCCCAAACTAGCCATCCAGTCAACTGAGCTTTTCGTGGAGATTTGTTTTTTTTTCCAGATTGTCTTCTTAGATCAGAGAAATGAATGAATTTTACTAAATTACTAAAATCTGGTTTCAGCACCTCCTTCCTTGTTGGCTCAATTTGCTGCATGTTGATGTGGAATTTACAAGAAGTTAATTAAACATGTACTTCAACAGAATAATGACCTCAGCAAGACACTGAGTCACTTTAGTTTGCCAGGTGACTCTTACTCAGGAGGAACCTGATACAGTACTTTTTGTTTTGTTCAAAGTGCAAATGGATTTGGCATGATAGGCAGGCAGTTTTGTAGTGATTTGAAGGCACTGCATTTGAAGTTTCTGTAACAAGACTGGATATTCTTGACTATTAACCAAGTGATTGAGAGTTACAAATGCTGCCGTACCTTCTACAGAAAGTAGATCCTGCATTCATATAGTGCCTCACACAGCCTGAGGACATTCTAACACACGTCATAGCCAAATAATTACCTCCAGTCTAATGTAGGAAACACATCAGCCAATTTATGCACAGGTCCCACAAACAATAGTAGTGCAAATAAGTACTATTGATTGAGGACAAAGTTTACCCTGGATTTTTTTATCTTCATCTGAGAAGAATGTTTCATTTTTTTTCTTGCAGAGAAGTTTTTTCTCTTTGAAGGAGGATACCTTTTAAGCAGATAAATATAGAAAATAGTTAAAGGAGTGGGCCATTTAGCTCTTTGAGCCCGCTCTGTCATTCACTTTGATCATGGCTGATTATCCAAGTAATCCATGATTATCCATGTAACTTGTTCGCACTTTCTCCCCATATCCTATGATCCCTTTATCCCTAAGTTATCTAACCCCTTCTTGAAAACATTCAACATTTTAGCCTCAACCACTTCCTGTAGCAGAAAATTTCACAATCTGACTCACTGTCTACATGAAGAAATTTATCCTCAACTTGATCATTATTTTGTCCTGCCCCATATCATTAGATTGTGCTGCTGGTTCTGAGCACATTGAATGATGCAGTACAGAAAAGACCCTTTGGCCCATCAAGCCTGAACCACCAAAGGTACGCTAAATTTACACAACTCTCTCTTTCCAAAAATTGGCCTGTAGCCTTGAATATTATGGTATTGCAAATTCTTAACCAAGTACATTTTAAAAGCTGTGAGGTTAACTGCCTCAACTACACTCCAAGACAGTGCATTCCAGTATCAGTGAAAACTTCTCTAAACCTCCTGTCTTTCACTATAAAAATGTGCCCTTTTGCTATTTACCCTTCAACTAAGGGAACAGCTGCTTTCTTTTCACCCTGTCTATGCCCCTTGTAATCTTGTACACCTTTATCAGATCCTCTTTTTTCCCCCCCTAACTTTCTTTTGGGGCAAAAAAAACAATCCAAGTTTATCCAGCCTCTCATAGCTAAAATGCTGCATACCAGGCAACATCCTGGTGAGTCTCCAAAGTACATCCCTCCCACACCCACGCAGTGCAATCACATCCTTCCTTTTAAGTGTGGTGACCAGAACTGCACACAGTACGCCAGCTATTGCCAAATCAAAGTTTTAAGCAGCACTAACATAATTTTCTGTTCTTATAATCTAGCCTTTGATGAGAAAGGCAAATGTTTGTCCTCTTAAGAACCCTATTAACCTGTGCTGCCACCTTCAGGGATCAGTGACAAGCAATCCAAGATCCCTTTATGGGATCCTTCCTGTCTAGTCCAGTTAAGATTTTTATAGGTATCTGAGATCCCTTCTCATTCTTCTAAACTCCAGTGAATATAATCCTAACCTATCCAGTTTCTCCTCAAGTCAGTCCTGCTACATTGGTATGTTTACCAGTCGGATTCCAATGTAAACCTACTTACCGAGCGTCAGACATTTTGTCACTACACCAGTAGCAAGTGTAATTTGAATAACATGGCACGAAAAGCAGCATTGTGGAGGTGGTCCATGAATTTGAAATATTGATGGAGCTGCCTGGCATAAGCTGAGGATGTTTGTCCTCTGTGTGGTAGCATATCATTCGCAGTGTGTTTTTCTTTTTGAAAGTAACTTTGCCAATGCAAAACGTGTTATGTGCAAATAGAGTTTTATTTCTGCTACAACTAGCAGGGGAGGACAAATTTTTAAACCTTATTGTCGGAGTTTACCGTACAAGTTAAAATACTGAAGCCTACCACTCAGTGTTTGATTTGGGCCTGGCTAAATTCCTCCATTGACTTGAGCAATTTAATGCCTATGCTGACTCATGTGTTTTGTGTCCAGTTCAAATTAAAATGAATTACATTTAAATTGGAATCTGATTGATGCCAGGAAAATAATGGTCCCTTCCTTTGGGGAAGCATGGTGACTGAGTGGTTAGCTCTGCCTCACAATGCCAGGGACCTGGGTTTAACTCCACCCTTGAGTGACTGTGTGGAGTTTCCACATTCTCCAAATGTCTGTGTGTGTGCTTCTTCCAGGTGCTCCCATTTCCTCTCACAGTTCAAAGATTTTGTAATTTAGGTGGATTGCCTATAGTGTCCAGGGATGTGCAGGCTAAATGGATTAGACATGGGAAATTCCGGGATAGAATGGGTGGGTCAGTCTGGCTGGGATGCTCTTTGCAAGGTCGGTGTGGACTCGGGCTCAAATAGCCCACTTCTGTGCTGTAGGGATTCTGTGATTCTATTTGGAGTTTTGTGTCTCAGCAGAGGATTGTTACAGTTATTGAACAGCATTTCATTGTTACTAAGCATTATGACAAGAACCTCCAGAAGAGTTCATTCGAAACTCCAGTGCAGTACCGATGTAATGCTTCATCGTTTAAGATGTAAATGGGATTGGATTAATTGAGATTATCTGGTTGAGATGGATGAGTTGGACCGAAGGGTCTGTTTCCATGCTGTACAGTTCATGAATCTATGCTGCCTGCCTACAATATTACACTCGTCTGATTGTGTGGATGTGAGAGATGCATTGCACTATCCTGAAGAGTAACTATATGATGTCAGGCACCCTTGTCATAGAGATGCATAAGTTTCTGTGGAGCATGCAGTTTTAATGTTGAGAAATGTCACAGCGCCTGAGACCCGGGTTCAATTCCCAACTCAGGCGACTGACTGTGTGGAGTTTGCACGTTCTCCCCGTGTCTGCGTGGGTTTCCTCCTGGTGCTCCGGTTTCCTCCCATAGTCCAAAGATGTGCAGATCAGGTGAATTGGCCATGCTAAATTGCCCGTAGTGTTAGGTAAGGGGTAAATGTAGGGGTATGGGTGGGTTGCGCTTCGGCGGGTCGGTGTGGACTTGTTGGGCCGAAGGGCCTGTTTCCACACTGTAAGTAATCTAATCTAATCTAAAAAAAAATTCATGCAGACATGATGACTAAAAAGGCAAAATACTGTGGATACTGAAAATAGTCAGAGATGTACAGCATGGAAACAAACCCTTTGGTCCAACTCAATCATGCTAAATTAATCTAGTCCCATTTGTCAACATTTGGCCTATATTGCTCTAATCTCTTCCTATGCATATACCCATCCAGATTCTTTTTAAATGTTGTAATTGTACCAGCCTCCACCACTTCCTCTAGCAGCTCATTCCATGCGTGCACCACCCTTTGTGTGGGAAAAGTTACCCCTTAGGTCCCTTTTTAAATCTTTCCCCTCACACCCTAAGCCTGTCCTATCTAGTTCTGGATTCTCCCCATTCCAGGGAAAAGACCTTATCCATTTATTTACTCTATCCATCCCCTTCTAATTTTACAGGCATCATGATCTACCCAACTATGCAGTTTTGCAAGTGAGAGCATTATATATTGGAATAATATCCTTCAATTAATGGCAAAAAGTCACTATTACGTACTAAAATAGTAAGTGGAGATCTGGCAGCATCTGTCGAAGGAAGAGCTTGTTTCAATTCCAAATGTCTCTTCTTTGGAACTGAAAAAGAACTGAAGGTTCTGAAGAAACAATTTATATTGGACTCAAAATGTTAAGTGTTTTTCACTCCACAGTTGCTGTCAGACCTGTTCTGTCTCAACAGCACTTTCTACTTCAATTTCAGGAACAAAGTGGATTGAAGGCAGTGCAATGGGGGCATAATCTATAATCAGTAAGGCTTTTGATGACATTCCTCATGGTAGACTGGTTAGCAAAGTTAGATTACATGGAATACGGGAGATCTAGCATTTGAATACAGCGCTGGCTTGAAGGTAGAAGACAGAGGGTGGTGGTGGAGGGCTGCTTTTCAGACTGGTTGTCTGTGACCAGTAGTGTGCCACAAGGATCAGTGCTGAATTCACTGATTTTTGTTATTTACATAAATGATTTTGGACGTGAACATAGGAATGGTTACTAAGTTTGCAGATGACACCATTGGTGGTGGTGTAGTGGACAGCGAAGAAGGTTACCTCTGAGAACAACTGGACTTTGATCAGATGGGTCAAAGGGCGGAGGAGTGGCAGATGGAGTTCATTTTAGACAAATGTGAGGTGCTGCATTTTGGAAAGGCAAATCAGGGCAGGGCTTGATCACTTGATGGTAAGGTCCTCGGGAGTGTTGCTGAACACTCCCCAGAATCTTTGGAGTGCAGGTCCATAGTTCCTTGAAAGTGGAGTCACAGGTAGATAGGATAGTGAAGATGGCGTTTGGTATCTTGCCTTGTCAGAGTATTGAGTATGGGAGTTGGGAGGCCATGTTGCAGCTGTACAGGATATTGGTTTGGCCACTCTTGGGAAAACTGTGTTCAACTCTAGTCTTTTTCCTATTGAAAGGATGTTGTGAAACTTAAGGGGGTTCAGAAAAGATTTACAAGGATGTTGCCAGGGTTGGAAAGTTTGAGCTACAGGGAGAGGTTGAATAGACTGGGACTATTTTCCCTGGAGCGTTGGAGGTTGAGGGGTGATCTTACAGAAACGAATAAAATCGTGAGTTATGGAAAAGGTGACTAGCTAAAATTTCTTTCATAGTGTGAGGGAGTACAAACTAGAGGGAGTAGGTTTAAGGGGAAAGATTTAAAAGCAACCTAAGGGTGAGCTGCCAGATATTTTTGTACAGAGGCAGATAATCAGATTGTGTGCTACAGGTAGGTAGCAGAATGTACTGACAAGATTGGGACTGCTGTTGTCAGTTGGTCACAAGCTAAACTAGCAGGAATATTGCATGATAGCATTTCCCCAAGAGGTAGAGATGGCAGGAGACTCTGTCAATCTTAACCTTCCTGGGTTGGATGGTGTAAGCATGGCTAGTAATGGCAAAAGTGCCAGATAAATTGAAGGGTATTTATTTGATAAAGAACTCAGGAAACAGAGTGATTAAATCAAATTGTATTATAAAATCAAAAGCTAGATTTTATTTGCGTAAAGTGGAGGAACCAGTTGAAAAGAGATTGTGAGGAGGTTTGTGTGGCTCCAGCGTAGGCCAAATAGCCCATGCCATGCTGGAGAAAATGTAATCTTTATCACAATTGGTCCATTTTAGTAATGTCAGTTTTGTGGGCATCTACACATTTCACCTTTTATTGATCGTCTGTAATAGCTGTTTTTCTTTAAAATAGAGAACTCTGCTCCTGAATGGAATGAATAGATTTAATGCTTTCGACTTGAAGAAAGTTCTGCTGTGGATTTTCAGATCACCAGATGTATTAAGATCCCTCTGAACACTCTCTGTTTGAAGGTTCTGGAGCTGGGAATGTAATCATTCAACAAGAAATCCTAAGATTAGAAACAAATTGCTCTTAGAAATTACATTTACTCCAAATATAAATTCCAGAAAGGTTTTCATGAACAAGCAGTGTGAGAGTTCTGGTCTGCTCCAGTCAAGGGTTTGGTAACAAAGATGTGCAGCTTTGAAGCGTTCTGAATCACTTCCAGCCAATCTTTGTCCTCTCCCACACTTTCCAGACTGCCTTTGCACCCTGCCCCTCTCATCCCACCCACCCACCCCTCTCGCTCTCTCTCTCGCTCTCTCTCTCGCTCTCTCTCTCGCTCTCTCTCTCGCTCTCTCTCTCGCTCTCTCTCTCGCTCTCTCTCTCGCTCTCTCTCTCGCTCTCTCTCTCGCTCTCTCTCTCGCTCTCTCTCTCGCTCTCTCTCTCGCTCTCTCTCTCGCTCTCTCTCTCGCTCTCTCTCTCTCTCTCTCTCGCGCTCTCACACACATACTCACACTCTCCCATACCCTGTTCCCCACCAGGGTATGTAGTGATGGGTGCAACCATCAGTTTGGAAGGAGCAGTACCAGTCATAATGAAAAATCCGCATTCTTTAGCCTTTTATTTTGGGAGATGTTTAAAAAGACACTTTATTTTGCTATCACAGATCCCCTACGCTCCTGTGAAAACCTACAAAACCTCAATTTATCAGGAAACCTAATTAGCAGGTAAATGTGTGTGTGTTTTTTTTTCTGCCCTTTATATCGAGTTTATATTGTGTTCTTTACAATCCCATGTTCAGCAAAGGTTGCTGCATTTAGGTTGTGCTATATTAAACAAAATCTTGCTTTTAAACACCTGCCTTGTCTTGTAGTGTTGATAGTCTTCGGTCCCTCTCTGAGCTGAAGAATCTGGAGATGATTCGGTTGAAAGACACTGTTTGCAACTTTAGTAATCCAGGTAACTTGTTTTGCTCCAAGTAATGGTTCAGCTTCCATCAATTTTGCCTCTGAATTAGCAGGTTCATAGATTTCCCAAGCAAATCTGGGCTAACAAGCATTTCTTCAAGGTCCAGTCTTTCAGATGTGATATTTAATTGAGACCCTACTTACTCTCTCAGGTGCATATTAATGGTCTTGTGGCACTACTATTTCAAATAAGAGTAGAGGAAGTCATCCCAGAAAATATTTATCCTCAACTAAATTCATTAAGACAGACTTCCCAATCATTATCACGTTACTATTTGTGGGATCTTGCTGTGCATTAATTGATTGCCACATTTTCAAACATTGCTCAGTGACTACACTTCAAAACAGAAAGTATCTCAGTAACTGTAGAACACTCTCGTACATCCTGAGGTCACGAAGACTCAGGATAAATGAAAGTCTTTTAATCTTTGAAAGCAATAAAATAATTGGACATGAATCTGGATAATTCCTTTCCTGATATGTTTTTTCGTCTGTGTAAGTGGCAGGATTGCATCAGTCGCGAGGCAGGAGATAAATCCTCAGCCTTCGATTATTTATGGTACCTTGGCTGCAAGTAATGATGCAAGGTTAAAGGAAGGATGTCTCATTTAAAGCTACTTAGTCGCTGTGTAATGGTGCCTGTACAAATGTGATGCAGCACATATTTTATTGCGATGTTAAAACACTTTAAAGGGTAGAATAATTTGTTTCCATGGTAACACCTTGTTGGCACTGTAAAATGCTCAAGTCAAATGTGAATGGCTTTGATGTAAGAACTATAATTTTTACAGTATGATATGACGAAGCTTGTTTTTCAGTTTGTATGAACACTGCGTATCACAGTGCAATGTTGGAAATCTTTCCGAAAATCAAATCCTTAGATGGTGAGTAAACTTGTCCTGCTTTAGAGTTTATAACAGTCAAGTTTGTTTTAGTTTTTAAAGTTTGGATTGCAGTGCACCAGCTTTGTTAATTTTCACAATGTTTAGGCCCTCTATTAGGCCTCCTGTACTGAATTGTTTTGTATTTGAGGGCTACGAGAACCTGGCACAAAAAAGTAGTTGACTTGAGGTCTGGGACAGCTCAGCCATGATCTTATAGAATGCCAAGGCAGGCTTGAGAGGCTGAAGGACCTACTGCTGCTATTTCTTATGTATTTATAGAAACAGACACTGCGGTTGTAATACTGAATTAACAACCTGCAAACTTGAATTTGGAAACCTAAATTAGATTGTTGTAAAAATGTAAACACATGGAATGTCCATAGGCAAGTCTTTTTTTTCTCTCTCCCAAGTTGGCCTTATTGTGACTACAGGATTGACTCTGACTGTTCCTTATGGTGATCAGTCAAATTTGATGGCCAAAGGAGAATATTCCAATGATTAGAGTCATAGAGGTGTACAGCATGGAAACCCGTCCACACCAACCAGCTATCCCAACTCAATCTAGTCCCACCTGCCAGCATCTGGCCCATATTCCTCCAAACCCTCCCTATTCATGTACCTATCCAAATGCCTCTTAAATGATGCAATTATACCAGCCTCCACCACTTCCTCGAGCAGCTCATTCCATACACGTACCACCCTCTGCATGAAAATGTTGCCCCTTAGGTCTCTTTTATATCTTTCCCCTCTCACCCTAAACCTATACCCTCTAGTTCTGGACTCTCCGACCCCAGGGGAAAGACCTTTGTCTATTTATCCTATCCATGCCCCTCATAATTTTGTAAACCTCTATAAGATCACCCCTCGGCCTCCAACACTCCAGGGAAAACAGTCCCAGCCTGTTCAGCCTCTCCCTGTAGCTCAAATCCTCCAAGCCTGGCAAAATCCTTGTAAATCTTTTCTGAACCCTTTCAAGTTTCACAACATCTTTCCGATAGGAAGGAGACCAGAATTGCCCACAGTATTCCAACAGTGGCCTATCCAATGTCCTGTACAGCTGCAACATGATCTCCCAACTCCTGTACTCAATACTCTGACCAACAAAGGAAAGCATATCAAATGCCGCCTTCACTATTCTATCTATCTGCGACTCCACTTTCAAGGAGCTATGAACCTGCACTCCAAGGTCTCTTTGTTCAGCAACACTCCCTAGGACTTTACCATTAAGTGTATAAGTCCTGCTAAGATTTGCTTACCCAAAATGCAGCACCTTGCATTTATCTGAAGTAAACTTCATCTGCTACTTAGCCCATTGGCCCACCTGGTCCAGATCCTGTTGTAATCTGAGGCCACCCTCTTCACTGTGCACTACACCTCCAATTTTGGTGTCATCTGCAAACTTACTAACTGTACCTCTTATGCTCGCATCCAAATCATTTATGTAAATGACAAAAAGTAGAGGATCCAGCACCGATCCTTGTGGCACTCCACTGGTCACGGGCCTCCAGTCTGAAAAACAACCCTCCACCACCACCCTCTGTTTTCTACCTTTGAGCCAGTTCTGTATCCAAATGGCTAGTTCACCCTGTATTCCATGAGATCTAACCTTGCTAATCAGTCTCCCGTGGGGAACCTTGTCGAACACCTTACTGAAGTCCATATAGATCACATCTACCACTCTGCCCTCATCAATCTTCTTTGTTAGTACTTCAAAAAACTCAATCAAGTTTGTGAGACATGATTTCCTGCGCACAAAGCCATGTTGACTATTTCTAATCAGTCCTTGCCTTTCCAAATACATGTACATCCTGTCCCTCAGGATTCCCTCCAATAACTTGCCCACCACCAAGGTCAGGCTCATCGGTCTATAGTTCCCTGGCTTGTCTTTACCGCCCTTCTTAAACAGTGGCACCACGTTTGCCAACCTCCAGTCTTTCAGCACCTCACCTGTAACTATCGATGATACAAATATCTCAGCAAGAGGCCCAGCAATCACTTCTCTAGCTTCCCACAGGGTTCTCAGGTACACCTGACCAGGTCCTGGGGATTTATCCACTTTTACCCGTTTCAAGACATCCAACACTTCCTCCTCTGTAATCTGGACATTTTGCAAGATGTCACCATCTATTTCCCTACAGTCTATATCTTCCATATCTTTTTCCACAGTAAATAGTGATGCAAAATATTCATTTAGTATCTCCCCCATTTTCTGTGATTATTTTCCATCCTGAGTACTCTGTTCTTCCTTGATCAATACACTGTTAAGGGCACATGGAGGGAAACTTTCCATTTTGCCTTTCACTGGTCCTCCCCTCCAAGGATCTTATAGTGAGCTATCTATTCCCTAAAAGCAATATGGTTGTGACTGGAATCTGGCAGGTATGGATTCCAGCCTTGTGAGCAGTGATTCCAGTGAGTTAAATGAAAATAAATTCTCGCTCAGCAAGAAGTATGTTAGTAAAGCTGACAGCTCAACAGTTTTGCTTCTGCATTTCTTCTGCTCTTCACATCCCACTAAGGTGGACTGGCTGTAGTTCTGCTCAGAACTTGTGTATCCACCAAGACTGGGAGAAAGTGAGGACTGCAGATGCTGGAGATCAGAGCTGAAAAATGTGTTGCTGGAAAAGTACAGCAGGTCAGGCAGCATCCAAGGAGCAGGAGAATCGATGTTTCGGGCACAAGCCCTTCTTCAGGAATGAGAAGGGTGTGCCAAGCAGGCTAAGATAAAAGGTGGGGAGGGGCTTTGGGAATGCGATAGGTGGAAGGAGGTCAAGGTGAGGATGATAGGCCGGAGAGGGAGGTGGGGGCGAAGAGATCGGGAAAAGATTGCAGGTCAAGAAGGTGGTGCCGAGTCCAAGGGATAGGTGGGGGGAGGGGAAATGAGGAAACTGGAGAAATCTGTATTCATCCCTTGTGGTTGGAGGGTTCCTAGGTGGAAGATGAAGCGCTCTTACTCCAGGCGTCGTGTTGCCATGGTCTGGCAATGGAGGAGGCCAAGGACCTGCATGTTCTTGGCAGAGTGGGAGGGGGAGTTAGTGTTCAGCCACAGGGCGGTTGGGTTGGTTGGTGCGGGTGTCCCAGAGGTGTTCTCTGAAACGTTCCGCAAGTAGGCAGCCTGTCTGCCCAATGTAGAGGAGGCCACATCCGGTGCAGCGGATGCAGTAAATGATGTGTGTGGAGGTGCAGGTGAATTTGTGATGGATATGGAAGGATCCCTTGGGGCCTTGGAGGGAAGTGAGGGGGGAGGTGTGGGCGCAAGTTTTACTTTTCTTGTGGTTGCAGGGGAAGGTGTCGGGAGTGGAGTTTGGGTTAGTGGGGGGGTGTGGACCTGACGAGGGAGTTGCGGATGGAATGGTCTTTTCAGAACGCTGATAGGGGAGGGGAGGGAAATATATCCTTGGTGGTGGGGTCTGTTTGGAGGTGGCTGAACTGACGAAAGATGGTACAATGTATCCGGAGGTTGGTGGGATGGTAGGTGAGGACCAGTGGGGTTCTGTCCTGGTGGCAATTAAAGGGGCGGGGTTCAAGGGCAGAGGAGATGTGGTGGAGAGCATAGTCAAACACATCTGAGGGGAAATTACGGTCTTTGAAGAAGGAGGCCACCTGGGTTGTTCGGTATTGGAATTGCTCCTCCTGGGAGCAGATGCGGCGGAGGCGAAGGAATTGGGAATATGGGATGGCGTTTTTACAGGGGACAGGATGGGAGGTGGTGTAATCTAGGTAGCTGTGGGAGTCAGTCGGTTTATCATAAATATCCGTGCTGAGTTGGTCGCCCAAGGTAGAAATGGAGAGATCTAGGAAGGGGAGGGAGGAGTCTGAGACGGTCCAGGTAAATTTGAGGTCGGGGTGGAAGGTATCAGTAAAGTAGATGAACTGTTCAGCCTCCTCGTGGGAGCATGAGGTAGCGCTGATACAGTCATCGATGTAGCGGAGGAAAAGGTGGGGGGTGGTGCCAGTGTCCACCAAGACTGTCCCAGCTAAAATCTGTAGAAAGTGACCCTGCTACACTGATCTGAACTAGTGTAGAGAGATGAGTCCGAGTTTAAATGATCCACAAGTCCTGACCAGCAGGACAGTTAGCTGAATTAGGCAAGCATGCACCAGGTACTGTGAAGGCTACCTGTGTAGGCTACAAGTCCACACTGACCCTCTGTAGAATAACCCACTGAGACCCATTCCCCTACCCTATTTTTTTATCCCTGGCTAATGCACCTAACACTGTGGGCAATTTAACATGTCCATTTCACCTGAACAGTACATCTTTGGATTGTGGGAGGAAATTCACACAGACACTGGAAGAATCTGCAATATCCCCACAGAAGGTCGCCCAAGGTGGGAATCGAACTTGGGTCTCTGGCCTGTGAGGCAGCAGTGCTAACCACTGAGCCACCATGGCACTCTAAATATAGATATGAACAACCCATCAAGACTGCAGTTGTACAATGGAAACCGACTTCATGTGAAAAGATCATATGCAGCCCTTGGCGAGGACATTGAAAAGCCTGATGGCAACAGACGTAATGTTTGAGACAGGGCCATGACACACATCTGTAAGCATACATGGACAGTAGATACCTGATGGACAACGACCTCTTGGATTCAGAATGGAATTTGACAGTAGCGTCCAAGATCCCAATTGTCCCTTTATAGGATTCCCTCTACTCACTTTGTTTACAATGAGGAAGGGGCTACAAAAAGTACAAATAGGTTGTGCCAAGTTGTCCTGACCATGAAATTGCATCTGGTAGGATTAAAACTCTTGCAGTTGAAAACACACCCGGCCAATACAATACAGGGCTTGAAACTTGTGGAACCTGATAGACAATCAGAGCTGTGAATGTCCTTTTCGGAGAACAGCCCTACTTTCTTTGGCAGCTTGTGAGATATAAAATCAATGTTGCTGCTATCAGTGAAACCCTACTCTCTATGGAAATCTATGTTTGCTTTTGATTGAATATTTAAGGTTTGAGAGTGATAGAAAAAATTAAATGTAAAGTTCCATATTGATGAGAGAGCTGTCTTTAGTAAAACATTTTTCTCTCTGTTCCATTGCAGTTAACATTTATTCTGTTGATATTCATAGCTTCTATTTTCTATCATTGATGTAAAATAATTCAAGTTGTGCAGTGAATGAATTTGATTCTTTATTTGTTCTTTCCATCAAATTTAAAAGTTTTAAATATTGAGATGTTTGAGGCTTTAATTTTTTTTTCTGGTTTTTATTTGCAGGGGAGAGGCTATCAGGAAGGGGTAGCGATTTGTATCAGCTCTGCAAAAAGATGGAAGACTCTCTGAAAGGTTTAGTGCCTTTTTGTTATAATATTGCTAAGATTGTAAATGAATGCATGTTTTCACTTCAGACCCAAGTGAGTGCGGAGTGCTTTTTGATTTTGGGCTTCTGAATAAGTTTCTTCCATTGTAGTCCTGATCGAGTTTATTTCTCTGGCACTTTACTATTTCTATATTTTCAGAAATACGATTTTGTTTTGTGATTAAAGTAACGTCACTGCCAACTGAACAAACATTTTTATTTTAATCCTTTGATGGATAAACAATTATATCTGATCATTTTTCCAAGCAATGTTTTGACTTCTTTATTCTTTGGTGTGGAATGCCCTACTGCCAATGTATTTAACTCAGCCACATTAGGGAGATTTAAACAATCTTAGATAAGAACATGGATGCTTTTGGGATAGTGTAGAGAGACTAGCTGAGAATAGTTCACAGGTCGGCACAACATCAAGGGCCAAAGGGCCTGTTCTCCACTGTATTGTTATGTTCTATGTTCTATCGCCCTCAGTTTTAATAATTAATATTCTAAGGTGCTACAGCAAATTAATAAACAGGCTTTTTAATAAAATTGGGGATATTTGATAATAAAGTGCTGGAGGTGTTATTAATAGAGTATGACAAGGAAAGTGTCACAGGGAATGTACATAACATTACAGGAAGTGTTTGCTACATGCAAGGATACCTACATAATTGGCTTTATATGGGAGAGGCTTGTTATAGAGTAATACAGCACTGAAGGGGGGCATTGTGCTTTGGTTGTATCTATCCATAGTTCAAATGCTCAAGTCAGATCTTGTTCACACTCTAATCTACTTTCAGTTGTTTTCTTCCCATATTTTGATTAGACTTAATATTATTTGTAGTAGTACTGTTCTCTATCTTCCTGTACCTCGCTGACTGTTAATTGTGCTTTATTTTAAAGTTGACATTTTGTTCTGTTGCATTTCTGTTTGTTCTTCTAATCAACCTGTTTAAAAATGTTGTTTTTACCTCCTGGAGAGTCAGGACTTGAGCGCAGGCCTCTGGATCCAGGACAGGGACACCACCACAACAAATCATCACCTCATAGCCTGTCCATCATCTATAAGACACATATCAAGAGTGTTACAGAATATTCTCCACTAACCTGGATAATCACAGCAGCCTGACCCCATCCAAGACAAAGCAGTCCACTATTGACAGCCTATCCACCTCCTTCAACATTAATTCCCCCAGCACCTACACAGTAGTAGCAGTATCTACCATCTCCAAGGTGCACTGCAACAACTCGGCAGTGCTCTATCAACAGTACTTTCTAAACTGGCAGCCTCTACCACTGACCAGGACGAAAAACGTGGAAATACGTCCACTGCAAGTCTCCTACAACCATCACCATCCTGACTTGGAAATGTATCACCCACTCCTTCACCATTACGGGGTAAAAGTCCTGGAACTCCCACCCTTTGTGCTGTGGATGTCCTTACTCTAAGGGGTGAAGTAGTTCAAGAAGAGAACTCACCATCACCTTCTCAAGAGCATTTAGGGATGGGTAACAAATGCTGGTCCAGCCAGCAACATCCATGTTCCGTGAACAAATGTTTTAAAATCTTGTTAGTGAGAATTATGTGCATTCAATCTTACCATATTTGTAGCAAGTTTATCCTGTGTTGTTTATCCTTCTGTGATGGCAACTCATCCTAATGTTTTTAAAAACAGGGGCACGACTGTACCAAAACACGCACACACATATCTATATGGATGCAGTACTGAAGAAATGTAAAGTGTAGAAATGCCATGGAAGCAGTTTCTGCTGTATTCCAAGTGCCAATAATGTATGATGTTCATCAATTACCCAGACTAAGAGAAAGTGAGGACTGCAAATGCTAAAGATCCAAGTCAAAAGTATGGTGCTAGAAATTACCCAGTAAATTAAATCATTAATATTAACATTTATGCTTTTTAAAATTTATGAAACTAGCAATCAAGGAGAACTAATTGGAAATGTTAAAGATTGGCTTTAGTTATAAAGTAAAAGTTAGAAAACAAATCACTCAAATGTATAGTGTACAAATTATCAACTCACTTCACAG
Organism: Hemiscyllium ocellatum; assembly: GCF_020745735.1. Taxonomy (NCBI): domain Eukaryota; kingdom Metazoa; phylum Chordata; class Chondrichthyes; order Orectolobiformes; family Hemiscylliidae; genus Hemiscyllium; species Hemiscyllium ocellatum. The sequence goes on from NC_083442.1 coordinate 10,592,479, forward strand.
AAGCTTGGATTTGGAAAAACTAAAGATATCTTTTTTTTTCTGGAACTAATTACACCAATCTTTATAATTTTAGAATTCTTTGTTTTGTTACTCTACCCATTAAAATGTTCAATCGAGAATTGCAGAACAGTGGTTGGAAGGGTAGTCAATTGCAAGAATACTGTAAGATTCTACGATGTGTCTTTGGTGAATCTGAATAAATCACACCTATGTACCACAGAAATTTGATTTTGAATGTAAAATAACTATACGTAGAAACGACAAAATGCAGGTGATTTAATAAGTAACTACTTTTCAAGGCTCTGTCTTTGAGTTATTACAGTATGTGTTTTGCATTGCACCCCCATCATAGCATGTGTTGGGATATCAACAGCGGGATTAATGAGCCTGGATTTCAGCCTGCCCTATTTTCCAACCATATAAATGATTCAAATGTAAATTCAGATGAGATGTGCTGCACTACATGCATGGTAATGGCGTGTCTTGAGGGCTGAAAGGAATCCCCTTAGTCCTTGCAGTTTCTGAAGAAATGGCACGTTCAAGTCCAGCATGAAGAGAGAAGAAACACAGGTAGCAAATAGAATTGTTGACCTCTGGTTTAGCATTTATTTTTCCTGCTCTCCAATAGGTTTAGTTGCTTCCGTTCTCTGTATAATATCTAATGGAAGGTGCTGTCCTCTGTTCTTTTATTACTGCCATAGAAGGGAGCGAAGTAAACCATGTATGACTGGAGGTATTCACAGGACAATGCTACACCAGACTACAAAGCCATTCAGCTACTGTCCAGCATTGTGGAAGGATTTTATTTTGGTTTCCCCTTAAGCAATAAACACTGTTGACTGATGATGGCATCACTGACAAAACCAGCATCTGTTACCCATCCCTACTTGTCCTTGAACTGATCGACTTTCTGTTGCCATTTCCAAAGGAGGTTAAGAGTCAACCACAGCTGGTGAGCGTCTAGAGTCCTACATAGTCAAGACCAGGTGATGACAGTAAACTTCCTTCCGTAAAGGGCATTAGCAAACCAATAAACTGTTATAAAAATCAATTAGTCATCATCACTGACGCTAGCTTTCATTTCCAGATTGTTTTTTTTTTAGGTGACAGGGATAGTCAGTTAAACCAAATCAGCCTCACTATCACTGGATTCACAATAATTAAAACATTAAGTGACCCTCCAATTTGCCTAACTGTTCCTAACCAGACTTTATGAATAATAGATATTGATCACAAAGTTTATTAATAAAATGTTAATCTTTAAGTTATAATGTAATTGTGCCAAATACCAGCAACAATGCAATCTTATTAATATCTACAATCTAAAGCTCAATCCTTTTGAGACTGCCACAGATGTGCAGACACAGTTAAGGGATAAATTACAAAGAAAACAAAAGAATCGTACTTTGCCCGTTCAGTAAACCATTTCCAGTGATGGTTACTAGGCCTTCATGAAATCCTTAGAAAATGATTTGTTCACAGATAGGTAGAATTGTATATCTTATTTGAATTCTGAATTCACTGGTTAATACAAACATTTTCAGCAGACTCTTAGAAATATTTACTTACTTCTTACAGACTGGGATTCTTTTCCTAAAACATTCAATTCGATAACTGGAGGGAAAAAAAAGAGCGAGAACAAAACACAAGCAGTTTTCAGAAGCAGCCAAAAATTGCCCTCATGCCAAAACCCAGTCAGAATCAGTTTCTGCTGTTTTTAATCAAAAATCTGTGGTTGGCTAGGATTTAACACTCGAGAGTGTGGTGCTGGAAAAGCACAGCAGGTCAGGCAGCATCTGAGGAGCATGAAGGGTGCTCCTCGGATGATGCCTGATCTATTGTGTTTAACCAGCACCACACTCTCGCCTCTACTCCAGCATCTGCAGTCCTCACTTTTGTCTAGGATTTAGCACTGGTCTTCCCTTAATTGACAGCTCAGTGCTGGTTTGTCTACAGTGTCCTTAAATCAGAAATTAAGTTATAGAGTCATACAGCACACCTTGAGTGCAATTCATTCATGCTGACCAAGTTTCCCAAACTAAAATAAGTTCCATTTGCTTGCATTTAGCTCATATCCCTCTAAATGTTTCCAATTCATGTATCAGTCCAAATGTCTTTTAAATGTGGTAAGTATACCTGCATCTACCACTTCCTCTGGCAGGTCATTCCACATCTGAACCACCCTCTCTCTGAAGAGATTGCCTCTCAGGTCCCTTTTTCAAATCTGTCTCCACTCATCTTAAAAATATGCCCTCGAGTTTTGTACTTCCCTATCGCAGGGAAAAGACTTTTGCTATGCCCCTCATGATTTTATAAATCCCAATAAGGATACCTCTTGATCTCCTACGCTTCAGTGAAAAAAGTCACAGCCTATCCAGACACCCCTTATAATTCAAAGCCTCCAGTCGTGGAAACTTGCTTGGAAATATTTTCTAAGCCCTCTCCAATTTACTACTATTCTTCTAGTAGGGTGACCAGAACTGTACACAATGCTCCAAAACTTGCCTCACCAACATCCTGTACAACTTCAACATGGCATCCCATTCCTAAGCTCAATGGTCTGAGCAATAGAGGCAACTTTCACAGAACTATATATCTGAATGCCTGGGTCTCTTTGTTTAATAACACAACCTAACTGTCTCAGTCCTGCCCTTGTTCATTTTGCCAAAATGCAATACCTCACATTTATCCGAATTAAACTCAATCTTCCACTCCTCAGACCATTGGCCCAATTGATAAAATCCTTTTGTAATCTTAGATAACCTTCTTTATAGTTGACTATACCACCAATTTTAGTGTCATCAGCAAACTTAATAACAGTGCTGCCTAAATTCTCTTCCAAATTGTTTCTATAAATGACAAAGAACGGTGGACCCAATACTGATCACTGGCCATAGGCCTCCAGTATACGAAACAACCCTCCATCCCCACCTTCTACCATCAAGCCAATTTTGTATCCAATTGATAAGCTCTCCTTGAATCCCATGTGATCTAATTTTGCTAACCAATCTACCATACGAATCCTTTACTAAAGGCTTTATTAAAATCAATGTAGACAACATTGTTTCTCTTTTTGGTCACGTCCTCAAAAAAAAACCTCAAGTTAGTGAGACATGATTTCCGACGCACAATGCCTAATTAATCCTTGCTTCTTCAAATACACGTAAATCTTGTCCCTCAGAATTCCCTCCAACAATTTACCCACCAATGATGTCAGACTCGCTGGTCTACACTTCTTGCAACCTTTCTTAAATTTGCATTACCTTCCAGGCCAGTTCCCAAAAGTAAAAATCTGTCTTTGGTGTCTCTTTAGAAGTTTAACTCCCAGTTCTAAACCAAAAAAAAGAGAAAAACAGAAAACTAATAGTGAGGGCTTCTACATCATTGAATTTAAGTTCCACCAGCTCCCTTGACAGAATTTGAACTATAGTATCATTGTGTTAGTCAAGCCACTGGATTATCCTACCCATACTTTGTTCCTCCCTACATGGCCTCCAAATCCTGTCATCCCCATAACCCTCCCTGGGTTTCCAGTCAAAAATCCGTTACTTGTTCTGGGCAGCACAGCTATCTTCATCCTGGGGCCTGCTTCCAGTTCCAGTAGACTTCATTATCGCGTTCTGACGCAATGGAGACTGTTGATGGTGCCAACCAATCCGATTGGACAGGTCTTATCGTTCTACCCTTGCCCTCCTCTCCCATTTCGATTGTGGTTCTTTTGTTTGATCATGTTTGTTTCACTGTCTAGTGCAGCATTTACTGCCTGAACCTAGTTGCCCTCTAGGAGGTGGGGATAAGCTGATTTCATGAACAACTGCAGTCCATGTGCTGTATGAACTCCCACAGTGCTGACTGGGAGAAAGTTTCAGGATTTTGACCCAGTAACACTGAAGGAATGGTGATAGATTTCCAAGTCGGGATTTTGTGTGACTTGAAGGGGAACTTGCAGGTGTTGGTGTTCCCATGGATCTGTTCCCCTTGTCCTTCTAGATGGACAGGATTATGGGTTTGGATGGTGAAAGAATTCTGGTGACTCATAGCAATGCATCTTGTAGATGGTACACACTGGTGCCACTGAACATTGGTAAGGGAAATGGATGTTTGTGGATATGGTGTCAATCAAGCAATTGCTTTTTCATGGGTGTGTAATGCTTCTTGGAGTGTTATTGAAACTGACGTCCTCTAGGCAAGTGGTGAATATTCCATCACACGTAAAATGGACAGCATTGTATTGAAAGTCATGTTTGATTATTCTTTTGTGTATTCTCTGGAATGTTTTCCCACTTTTACACTTTAGTGTTCCGTGAGCACATTTCCTGCCCGTAAGCCGTAATTGATGTCATCAATTTTGCCAATATTTTACATTTGAAAATGTTAATGTCATCTGGTATAATGGAAATTTCCTGAAATTGGTCCTGGTAACTTCTGTAATTGAAGGTTGTAACCAGCAGTCGGTGATGTAACTCCACATTATCACACAATTTCATCTTCTCCACACATTAACTCCATTCTACAGAATAAACTAATATAAAGAAATTGCTTAACCTTCTTGTAATATGACGAAACATAGTGGTGTTTTCCTTGGTCAATATTAATCCTTCAACCAACTCACACATTGCTGTGATGGCAGATGGATTTGTGCATATTAGCTGCCGGATTTCTTACATTACAAAAGTAGCCTTCAAAAATATTTTGACGATGAAATAGTTTTGGACATTGTGACATTGCAAAAGGTGCTACTTAAATGCAATTTTATTCTTATTTTTAGAAATGTGCAGCAGTGGTCCCGTTGGCAAGCTATCTGCTCCCAAGAAATGGGTTGAGGACAATTACTGGGAGCTCAAACCAATCCAGAAAACTCAGTCTGATGAAGCTATTGAGAAGTTTTATAGTAAGGGTTCTTCCTCAATGTTTGACTGACTGTACAATTTAGTGATTCCATTTTAAATATAATTCTGACACTTTAAAACTTCAGTTATGTTGTTAAATACTAATGATTCTGACTGGTCATTATTTTTAATACACAGATATTTTGAAGGAATGCAGAGAGCTCAACAATAAGGCTGCTGATGTCATTGAAAAATCAGAAAGGACACTGAGTAGTGGGAAGTAATGAACACATGCAATAAACACAGTTACAGAAACCCAAGAACCCAAAGAACTGTGATGATGCTGCTGTTTTCTCATCTAAACTGAATCTTTTTTTTCATCTCTGTTCAAACCAAGAAAACAAATGGTCCTTTTAAATTCTGATTGTTTTCTGAACAAATATAAAGGTGCATTAAGTCATGGAAATATGCCTCTTTGCCTTGCCCTCAGTGGTGCTCATGCAGTGAAAGCCATTGGTCTGTCTCTAATGGAGAGAGATGCCTATGATTCTTCATAAACTATGGCTGATCACCTAATTATCTTTTAAGTGAGGTGTTTACAACTCGAAGCTTATGAACCAAGGAAGACATCTAACCTGTATGGATTTAAATCTGTTTCACTACCTCACTTTTGACTGACAGCGTGGCGTGTTTATCAATTGTACACTTTCTAGACCCAATACTGTTTTTTGTAAGTCGTTCACTAGTGTAAAACTGCAATAAAATGCTTTAAATCTGCTCAAAACTTGCAAGTTTGACAATTTAGCTAGAACAAATCATTCATGTGTGGTGATTAAATGAACGAGTGATTTGATTGACTTTCCTTATGTTGTATCTTGAAATACCACACCCATATTAAACTCCTATTGAATGGCAGGTCAGGCTTAAGCTGCTGAATTGCCTACTCTTGCTCCTCGTTCTTAGGTTTTGATGCTCGGAAGACTTCCCACATCAGTAACATTAAAATGCACATTTATTTCCTGAATGTTGCTGCAGAAAATACATCTCCAAAATGAGATTTCTAAATTTTAACTTCGTTATACGGAAGCAAATGAAGATATTTACAATCCTAGAATCCCTATAGTGTGGGAACAGGCTCTTCAGCCCAATACGTCCACACTGACCCTATGAAGAGTCACCCACCCAAACCCATTCCCCTACCCTAAGCTTACATGTGACGAATGCACCTAATCTACACATCCCTGAACACTAAGGGTAACTTAACATGGCCAATTCACCTAACCTGTACATTTTTGGATTGTGGGAGGAAGCCAGAGGAAACCCATGCAGACATTGGGAGAATGTGCAAACTCCACCCAGTCACCTGAGGCTGGAATCAAACCTAGGTCCATGCTGCTGTGAGGCAGCAGTGCTAACCACTGAGCCACCGTGCCACCCTTTATGATAAACACTTTAACCCCCTGCTTGGACAAAATAAAAAACTTGGATAACCTTTCATATGAAACTTGTAAACAGCTTCTTTAACTTGACATTTTTTTACCTGTTAGAGTCTAGCTCACTTGTTCTTAGAAATTCATAATGATTTCTTATCTCTGCAGTTTCAAAGCAAGGATTCTTTACAAATGGAACTTCTGAAACAAATCTTATCATTTTAAAACAAGGCCATATTTATCTGAATCATTACCTCATCTGTTTTGTATCCAGCTCAGTTGCTTGAACTAAAGGCCAGCTTTTCATTGCCTTGATTAATTTTTGTGCCTAAATAATTTGTGTCTTTTGGACACAAGTCAAGTAACTTTGTTCTTCCAGTTTCTTATTTCTCTTCATTTTGGAAGTATTCTTCTTGTAATGGATGCAAAGTAATATCACATTTTCCCACATTGAACTCCACTAGTCACCGGTAAATCCATTCACTTAGTCTGTCCATATTTCTTTCGAATTTCATGCTCCTATGTGCATACCTGACTGTCTCCTAACTTAGTGTTCTAGTTCAATTGTAATTAATATGAACAGAATGGTTTACCATCTTTACCATAATCTTTCAGTTGACCATGTCCAGGCCAGTTTATATAAACTGTGATACCTCTACAATTTAAAAATATTTAATTATAATGCCTACTTTGTTTAAAATAGAATGGTGATTTTTGGCAATTGTGCTTCCTGTTACTTTTTCCATAATTTTAAACATTCATCCTGAATTCCTTGTCACTGTGTTCTCCCATATGTTAATCTGGTATCTGAAAGAGTGTCCTTTATTACCTAATTTCTGGGTAAACTTAGTGAATCCATTGCACTTACTGTATTCTATCTCATTCCACCATGTATTCTCCTTGATTTTCGAAGGTGTAAGAATGTACATTCCTTCAGTGTGTGGCTCTTTACCGATACCAGCAGAAAACTTTATTTAGCATTAAACATGTAGCTAGTGCAAACAGGAAATTTACAGCTATAACCTACTCTTGAAATGTCAGAACAAAAACATTTGTTCTGTGATATTAAATGGAGCCTTAAAACAAATCTCATTGTCTGCTGCCCCAAACGTTATCCAGGTGAAGAAATGATTTACATGTATTTCTTTCAATACACTGCATTCATTGCTCACACTGCAGCCACCCCTACATTGGCAACATGAAATACAAGATTTAATGGGCCATTTTGTGGAGCACCTCCACTCACTCCACAAGCCTGACACTAATCTTTCTGTAATTTAATTCACTCTTTCTCACTCAGATCTCTGACTTGGGTATTTACTATCTAATTAATTAACGAGTCATACCTTAGATGCTGCTTATTTAAAAAAAGATTTAACAAATTAATTGAAAATTCCTTACAAATAGCTGACTAGGTAGTGGATCCTACTGTTCTTGCAGCAAAAGTTCAGGAGCAGCCTTGCTCCTGATTTTTCCATTCTTTGTTATCACTTCTATGTGGTTAAAGAATCGTAAAGCATGGAAACAGACCCTTCGGTCCAACTTGTCTGTGCTGACCAGACATCCCAATCTGACTGAGTCCCATTTGCCAGCATTTGGCCCATAGCCTCTAAGCTATTCATATACCTGTTCAATGTCTTTTAAATGTTGTAATATAACACACCTCCACCACTTCCTCTGGCAGCTTGTTCCATACATGAAGCACCCTCTATGTGAAAAGGTTGCCTCTTAGGTCTCTTTAAAATCCTTCCCCTCTCACCTTTTCAACCTGCAACTTCTAATTTTGGACACCTCCATCCTAGGGAAAAAAAAAATTGGCTATTCATCCTATTCATGTCCCTCGTGATTTTGTAAACCTCTATAAGGCTGCCCCCTCAGCCTCTGATGCTCCAGGGGAAAAATGCTACCGCATATTCTGCCTCTCCCTGTAACTCAAACTCAGAGAATCTCAGAATTGATACAGTTAACAAGGAAGCCATTCAGCCCATTGTGTTTACACTGCCTCTCCAAATGATCAATTCACCTACTTCCTTTCTCCCCTAACCATGTATATTCTACCTTTTCAATTAACACATGAATTTCTTTTTGCATGTTTTGAGTTTTTTTATATTGGTCCATAGGATGTAGGCATCATTGGCTGGACCAGCATTTATTGTCCATGAACTGAGATGTTTGTTAGGCCATTTCAGAAGGTATTTCAGAGTCAAGACTGTGGGTCTGGAATCTCATGTAGACCAGGTCAGGTCAAGAGGGCAGATTTCTTTCTCTGAAGAGCATTAGTGAGTCAGGTGGGTTTAGACATCAATCAATGCTGATCATATGGTCGCAATTGAACTATCTTTTAACTCCACTTTTGTTTTCATTCAAATTTCACCATCTGCTATAATGGAATTTGAACCAATGTTCCCACAATATTGGACACTCTGAATTATTAGCCAAGTGACATTACCACTGTACCAGAGCCTTTGCCTAATGTACCTGCCTCCATCACACTTTCAGACAGTGTACTTGAAACCCTAAGTATTTGCTGCTGAGAGAGAGTTTATCTTCATGTCAGTTTTTTTTTAGTTTGCTTACCAATTGCTTCAAGTCTGTTGCTTCTTATTTTTGATTATGCCAGACTCTCACGAATTTTGAATACCCCAATCAAATTTCCTTTTTGTCTTCTTTTCTCATAGGAAAACAATCCCAACTTCTTTGATTTATCATCAGAACTGAAGTTCCGCATTGCTAGAACCATTCTTGTGGATCATTTATGCACCATGTCCAGCGTTTTCACATTCTTCCAAAAGTGTAATACTCTAAACTGGATGTGATACTCTAGCTGACACTGATTCAAAAGTTATACAAGTTCAACGGAAGTTTCTTTCTCTTGTACTCTCTACCCCTATTAGTAAAGACCAGAATGCTATATGCTTTATTTAACCACTGTCTCAAGCTGCCCAACTGTCAGCAGGACTTATGCACATAGACACTCAGAAGTGTTGCACTCCCTAAATGGCTGTGCCCTTTGTTTTATATTTCTCAGGACTCACACTCCAAATATTGCAGTTAGTTAAAAATCACCAAGCACCTGTGCAGGTAGGCCTACATTCTTAATAAATCAGAGTGTATCTTCTCCCTCTCAACACTTGGGTAAATTTAATGAGGTCTTGATAATGTTCTCCATCAAATGGAATATATCATATAAGATTGTAAGATGTAGGAGCAGAAGCAGGCTTTTGGCCCATTTAAATCAGCTCTGTCATTCAATGAGTTTATGGATAATCTGATCATTCTCAATTCACTTCCTGCCTTTTCCCCATAACCCTTGATTCCCTTACTGAATAAAAATCTGTCTCAGCCTTGAATATTCTTAAAATTTCAGCCTCTACAACCCTCTGCAGTAAATAATTTTACAGATTCACTACCCACTGAGAGAAGAAATTCCTCATTTCTGTCTTAAATGTGCTGCCCCATACTCTGAGATTATGCCCTTGGTTCTAGATTCTCCACAAGAAAAACAACCTCGCAACATCTACCTAGTCAAGCTCCCTAAATATCTTCTATATTTCAATAATATCTCCTTTTGTTCTTCTAAACTTCAAGCAGTACCAGCCCAACGTACTCAACCTCTCCTCTGAAGTCAGTCCTTCCATACCTGGTATCAGCCTAATAAACATTCTTGCAATCTATCATAAGTTAACAAAACAGTTGTCAGTAACTAATCTTAACTTACCTATCAGAAGTAAACAGAAACAGTTATTAGAAACTAACCTTAACTCTGCATGTGCATATTGGTTGGGAATAATGAATTGAAAAGAATAGTATAATGATATAATGAAGACAGACATGCTGGACCTTTGGTCATAACTGATACCAACAGCTTGATCTGCAAAATGTTAGCTTAATCATAAAATTTCAAAACTAAAGCATTACAAAAACATTTAGAATTGAATATGACAGGACTTGCAAGAAAATTCAACACATTCCAAGGCAGCAGGACCGACTTGAATCCATTTAATATTTACACAATACATTCCACAGCCCAAGGTATACAGCCCAAGGGCAAAACAGCCCAACTGAAAGTCAATGAAACTGCAATGATATAATCTATAGCACATGTTTCACCCTGAGTTGCCTCGCTACATTTTCAATATTCTTGATTTACAACATACACAATATGTGAGGCACATACCTCAAGAGGTTTTAGAGTTTTCAGCCCGTGGTACGAAATAGCTGAGAAGTCTTAGACTTTACTCCATTGTAACTCAGCTGCCCCAAGCTCCAGTGAATCCATCATCACATTTCCTGGATCTTGGAATATGCCAGTCCGTAACACTCGGCCAGGATAACTGGAAGCCCAGTAGATTTTGGAAGACTGGAGAACATTCGGCAGAGCACAATGAGGAAAATGTACCTGGGGATACAACAAGGCTTTCTGTACCATTTGCAAGCCTGACACCAGAGCATACTTTGTGGTTAAGTCTATAAATTGTGGAGTTAGCAGAAGATTGTGATCAAAATCACTTCCTGTAAAGATTACAAATCAAAGCCAAATCATACACTGCACTCAAATATAATGTTAAATGGTTCCCAACATCTCTGGGAAAGACTGAAAATAAGTTTTGAAGAAGGAACACTAAGAGGAAATCAAAGAAAAACCCTTAAGATAATTAAACAAATTAACAGAATAAACATAGACAAGATGCAGAGAGATGTAGAAATAAGAGTTGGAGAAAGCAAGGACTGCCAATGCTGGAGTCAGAGTCAAAAGGTGTGGCTCTGGAAAAGCACAGCAGGTCAGGCAGCTTTCAAGGAGCAGGAGAATCAGTGTTTCGGGCATAAGCCCTTTATCAGAAATGTGACCTGCACAGGCGGAGTTAAGATTAGTTACTGATAACTAATGTAACTTCTGTAAACTTCTTATAGATTGCTAGAATGTTTACTAGGCTGATACCAGGTATGGAAGGACTGTCTTCAGAGGAAGCTTGGGCTTGGACTCTTTGGAGTTGAGAAGAACAAAAGGAGATCTTATCTAAATACACCTGACTAATGCCACTAACCTACACATCCCTAAACACTATGGGTGATTTTAAGATGGCCAATTCATCTAATCTGCAAATCTTTGGACTTTGAGGGAGGAAAGCAGAGCAAACCCACACAGACACAGGGAGAAAGTGTAAACTGCACACAGACAGACTGGAATTTTGGGTCCCTGGTACTGTCAGGTAGCAGTGCTAACCACTATGCCGCTCTTCATTAAGCTCTTCAAACCTGTATTATTATTATTGACTTTGACACAACACGTATCTTTTTACCATATATCATAATATCTTTATTGAACAAAAATTATTCTTTTGGTATTAATCAATGAATCAATTTCTAATTGCAGAAATTAGTTCCAAAGGCCTACTGCCATTTTCTCAGTTAAGTGGCTCCTATTTGCAATCCTGCCAGGTCAGTCTCTAATTTTGAGGCTGTGCTTCTCCCCAGTCTGAGATGCTCTAACCAGACGTAATTCATCTCTATCCCTTTATATATTAGTCCACATCTCATAGAAACTTTAACCATGTTAGTAAAGGAGCATAGAGGATTCACTAACTAGCGGTGGATAGAGGATTCACTAACTAGCGGTGGATAGAGGATTCACTAACTAGCAGAAGACAAAGTTGAAATAAAGGGGGCATTTTCAATATAGCAGTTTGTGGCTAATAGAGTATCACAGGGATCAGTGCTGAGGCCATAATTATTTGTTGAATATATTACTTACTTTGATAAGGAAAGTGAATTTATTTTAAACAAGTTTATAGATGTCACAAAAAATATTTGGAAAGACAAGTGGTGACATTGACATAAAGAGTCTGCAGATAGATATAGGAGAAAGTGAGGACTGCAGATGCTGAAGATCAGAGCTGAAAATGTGTTGCTGGAAAAGCGGGCATGAGCTCATTCCTGAAGAAGGGCTCATGCCTGAAACGTCAATTCTCCTGCTCCTTGGATGCTGCCTGACCTGCTGCGCTTTTCCAGCAACACATTTTCAGCTGCAAATAGATATAGACAGGTTAAGCAAATCAATGTTTGTGTAAAGATTTATAGCTTGTGTGCCGGTTGCCATGATTATGGGTATGTTTCACCGAGCTGGGAAGTTGATTTGCGGACATTTCGTCCTCTGTCTAGGTGACATCTTCATTGCTTTGGAGCCCCCTGTGAAGCTGTTGTACTGTGCCTTTGGTTCCATTCCTGTTGTTTCTGGTTGCCGATTCCGATTGTTCACTGTAGTGGCCGGTATATTGGGTCTCCATCTGTGTGTTTGTTGGTGGAGTCCATGGATGAGTGCCATGCTTCTAGAAATTCTCTGGCTGTCCTCTGTTTGGCTTGTCCTATGATCGTTGTATTGTCCCAATCGAATTTGTGGCCCCTGTCATCTGTGTGTATGGCTTCTAGTGACAGCTGATCATGGCATTTAGTGGCTGGTTGGTGTTCGTGGATGTAGATTGCTAGTTGTCTGCCTGTTTCGTGCACTCTTTGCATGGAATCTTGAAAATTATATTTGTCTTGCACATGATTGGTGTAGGACTTTTTTGACCTGGTTGTTGAGTTGTTGTCTGAATGTGGCTGTCGGCTTATGGGCTGAAATGGATCCAAGTGGTCGGAGAAGTCTGATTGTCAGTTCAGGGAGATTTTTCTTTAAAAGGTAGCGTGGCTAGTGAGTTAGGTCATGGCATGTTCTTGTCGCGTTGGTGTCTGTAAGGCATCTGTGGATGAAGTTGCAACACAACAATCATAGGACAAGCTAAACAGAGGACAGCCACAGAATTCCCAGAAGCCTGGCACTCGTCTACAGACTCTATCAGCAAGCTCGTAGACCTAGACCCAATATACTACAACGAACAACTGGAACCAGCAACCGGAAGCAGCAGGAACCAAATAAATTCCAGAAGACACAGTACAGCATCTTCACAGGAGGTTCCAAAGAACTGAAGATGTCACTTATACAGGGGACAAAACGTCTGCAAATCAACTTCCCAATTCAGGGAACATACCCACAACCACGACAGGTTAAGCAAATGGATAAAAATATGGCAGATCGAAGATAATGTGGGGAAATATCAGGTGAAGCACCTTGGCAGGAAAAATAGAGGAGCTGAATATTATATGAATGGAAAAGGATTGCAGAAAATTTTGGAACAGAGAAACTTGTAAAACTTTGTGCATAAATCTCAAAAGCTAGCATATAAATCCAGGGGGTATTAGGGACAGCAAATGGATTGTTGGCCTTTATTTCAAAGGAAATAGAAACGTTTTGCTAAAATTATACAAAGCCTTAATCAGACTGCATCTAGTCAGACTGTTCACCTATTTAAGAAAAAATCTACTGGTATTGGAGGCAGCCCAGAGAAGGTTCACTTGGGTAATACTGGATATGGAGGGATTTTCTAAGCTGGAGAGGTTGGGTAGGTTAGGCCTGCACTTATAAAAACGTAAAAACTAGCAGCAAGCAAAGACAATTCAGCCCCTAAAGCTTCCTCTACCATTTATGAGTGATCTCATCTTGGCCTCAACTCCACTTTCTTGCTCACTCTCCGTAACTTCTCAACACATTACTAATTATAACTTTATCTATCGCTTTCTTAAGTTTACTCAATATCTCAACCAGCACTAGAGAATTCCATAGCTTCATGACCCTTCAAGTGAAGTAATTTCTCTTCTTCTCTATTTTAAATCTGCTATTCCCTTAGCCTAAAATTCATTAAATTTGAGAAGAATGAGAGCAAATCTTATTGAAACATTCTTAAGAGACTTGACTGGGTACATGCAAAGAGGTTGTTTCCCCTTTTGAGTCTAGGACCAGAAGGCATAATCTCAGTGTAAGGGGTCACATATTTAAAATCAGAAGACCATAGATATAGGAGCAGAAATAGGCTATTCGGCCCATCCAGTCAGCTTTGCTGTTCAATGAGATTGTGGCTGATCTGATAATCCTCAATTCCTCTTTCCTACCGGTTCCACATTCTTTTATTGTTTAAAAGTTGTGTATGATAGAGATGGGCAAGAATTTATTGTGGATAATGAATCTGTGGAATTCCTTACTACAGGGTGCTGTTGAAGTCGAGTTGTTAAGTATATTCAAAGCTGAGATAAACAGACTTTTAACCAGTAAGAGAATCAACGATTATAAAAGACAATAAGAGATGTTATAGTTATATACAGAGAACGTGCTGGTGAAGAGTACTATTGGCCCATTGAAGGCTGAGAGTAGGGACATTGTCCATGGGGAAATGGCTGATTTGCTGAATGATCATTTTGCTGCAGTATTCTCAGCAGAAAAGGAGGATATCCTGCCAGAAGTCCTAAAGAAATTAACAAAGGATCAGGCACAGGATCTTAATAAAATTAGCTTAAGTATACCATCAAACTGAGGGGTAATAGATTAAGACAGATGTCAGAAGCAAGTTCTTTAAGCAGAGAGTCATAAGGGCATGGAATGCCCTACCTGCTAAGGTAGTCAACTCAGCCACATTAGGGAGGTTTAAACAATCTTTAGATAAGCACATGGATGATTTTAGGATAGTGTAGGGGGACAAGCTGAGAATAATTCACAGGTTGGCACAACATTGAGGGCCGAAGGGCCTGTTCTGCTCTGTATTGCTCTATGTTCTATGTTCTAATAATGGTGAAATTAATGGAACTGATGAGTGACAAATTCCCAGGACCTGATGGTTTCCATCCATGGGTATTAAAGAAGATAGGAGAGCACACTCCTGATGCCTTAAACATAATTTTTCAGAGTTCCCTGAATTCAGGGAGTTGTACATCTGGATAGGAAATTTGTACATGTCATTTCATTCTTTAAAAAGAGTGACAGAGGGAAACCAGGGACTTACAGACTAGACATCTGTGGTGGGGAAATTGCTGGCGTCTATAATCAAGGATAAGGTGACTGATCACCTCAAAATATTTCAGTTAATCGAGGGGATAGGTCATGCTGACAACAAAAAGCTTTTGCAACAGGTGACAATAGTGGTGGACAGAGGTAAGTCAGTGGATGTTGTTCGTGTGGACTCTATACAGACTTTCAGAAGGATCTTGATAAAGTCTCACACAAGAGACAGTTAACTAAGATGGGATCCCACAGAACTGAGGGCAAATTACTGACATGGATAGGAAATCGGTTGAGTGGCAGGAAATAGATGGAATAATGGGTAAGTACTCAAATTGGCAGGCATGACTAGTGTTGTCCTTCAGACATCTGTGTTGGAGTCTCAATCATTCACAATATTCATTAACGACTTGGATAATGGCATAAAAACAATCAAACATCCAAAATTGGGCAGCATTATAGACAGTGTTGGCGATAGCATTAAAATTTTAACAGGATATTGATAGATTAAATGAATAGACATTGTTCGAATATTGCGTGCAATTCTGATCTCCTTCCTATCGGAAAGATGCTGTGAAACTTGAAAGGGTTCAGAAAGGATTTACAGGATGTTGCCAGGATTGGAGGATTTGATCTACGGTGAGAAGCTGAACAGGCTGGGGCTGTTTTCCCTGGAGCATCGGAGGCTGAGGGGTGACCTTATAGAGGTTTACAAAATTATGAGGGGCGTGGATAGGGTAAATAGGCAAAGTCTTTTCCCTGGGGTCAGAGAGTCTAGAACTAAAGGGCATAGGTTTAGGGTGAGAGGGGAAAGATATAAAAGAGACCTAAGGGGCAACTTTTTCACACAGAGGTGGTATGTGTATGGAATGAGCTGCCAGAGGAAGTGGTGGAGGCTGGTACAATTGCAACATTTAAGAGGCATTTGGATGGATATATGAATAGGAAGGGTTTGGAGGGATATGGACAGGGTGCTAGCAGGTGGGACTAGATTGGGTTGGTTTATCTGGTTGGCATGGACGGGTTGGACCAAGGGTCTGTTTCCATGCTTTATATCTGTATGACTGAAAATGGAAATTGAAAGGTTCGGAACACAAAAGCAATCCTGAAGAAGGGCTTATGCCCGAAACGTTGATTCTCCTGTTCCTTGGATGCTGCCTGACCTGCTGCGCTTTTCCAGCAACACATTTTTCAGCTCTGATCTCCAGCATCTGCAGTCGTCACCTTCTCCTACACGAAGGGTTAATACTTACAGACTGTGGAGTGGTGTGCTGTTGGGCTGGTTTGCTGCAGGTGGAGTGCTGTGTGACAAATCTGATGGGGAGGTGAAACTTTGGACCATGTTTCACCTCTCGCCGGAAGAGGAAACATCATTTGAAACAATAAGCTCTGCTCGCGAGCGTGCGTGAAAACAACTGACTGTGAATCGTGGGCTTTAACGGGGTTTTTTTTGTGTAGATACCATCGATAAATCATCGAGAGTATAAAAACTGCTGTGCCTTTTGTTTAGAGAGAGACGGCGTGGTCAAGTCCCATAGTTAGGGTCAGAGTCACGCTGCCTCTCCCAAAAGCTTTTGTTTAATGAACAGTTCCTTGACTTGCTTCTAAATTTGCATTTTTAAAAAATTAATTCTACCTAAAACAAATTGGTGCTACAAGCAGGGTTCTGTTCACTGTCCCGGGTAGGGTGACCACCTCCTGGGCTTTGGGGCAGGATTTCGGTCAAAGGCAAGTCAGACTACAGAAACTGTTAGATAAAAACAATGACTGCAGATGCTGGAAACCAGATTCTGGATTAGTGGTGCTGGAAGAGCACAGCAGTTCATGCAGCATCCAAGGAGCAGGAAAATTGACATTCAGGGCAAAAGCCCTTCATCAGGAACTGTTGATCTGTTCAGAGTGAATAAGTGAGTGTCTGTTGTGTGACCTCTGAGTTGAGTCAGTGTGATTGTTCCCGCTTGGATTTCAAAGTCTATGAGGCCGGCCAATTGATGGACCAAAAGGATTCCAATTTTCTTGGTCCTGTCTTTTCGCACATGTGCCAATTTCACTGTTAATCTAGGGTCTGGAACAGATCCCAACCGCTCATCCTCCTCTGTCTAATGAGTGAATGTCTGTCTGTCATATACCGGGACCTGTGGGTCCCCATTGATCTCCCTATTCTGCCATAACAATGATAGCTTTATACTCATGGAACCTCTGTTGGTCGATCGCATTTACCCGCAAGTCACGTCTCACCCAGGATCGTTCCTATCAATGTCCGGCAATACCTGTTTTAGGAATCATCAGTTCCCTATATTCAGCTTATTTAATCTAGGCATTTATCCCAAGCGGGAACTGACTCAACTCAGAGGTCACACAACACAAGCCAGCCCGAAGAAAACTCAAATTGGGAAAACTAAAGTTCTTTATTTATAGAGTCATAGAGATGTATAGCATGGAAACAGATCCTTTGGTCCAACTCGCCCATGTCGACGAGTTATTCTAACCTAATCTAGTCCCATTTGCCAGCACTTGGCCCATACCCCTCCAAATCTTTCCTATTCATATGTCCATCCAGATGCCTTTTAAATGCTGCAATTGTACCAGCATCTGGCAGCTCATTCCATACACACGCCACCTTCTGCGTGAAAAGGCTGCAACTTAAGTCCCTTTTATCTCTTTCCCCTCTCACCCTAAACCTATGCCCTCTAGTTCTGTCTATTTATCCTATCCATGCCCCTAATGATTTTGTAACCCTCTATAAGGTAACCCCTCAGCCTCCAATGCTCCAGGGAAAAAAGTTCCAACTTATTCAGCCTCTCCCTCTAGCTCAAATCCTCCAACCCTGGCAACATCCTTGTAAATCGTTTTTGAACCCTTTCAAGTTTCACAATATCCTCCTGACAGGAAGGAGACCAGAATTGCATGCAATATTCCAAATATAGCCCAATCGATGTCCTGTACAGCCGAAACATGACCTCCCAATTCCTGTACTCAATGTTCTAACCAATTCAGGCAAGCATACCAAACGCCTTCTTCACTATCCTATCTGGGACATTTAATTTCCCAAGACATGAAAGAAATGCCTGCAGACGGGAAGACAGTTATATAACAGATGTCATGACCCGTGACAGTCTATGGTGTGAGAAAGGTCTTGGGCTTGTTTAATTACTGCAGGAATTTTATCCCTGGGCTTGCACCCCTGTCAAACATGAACAGATAATGGACACCTTACTGGAGGCCAGCGAGGTCCAATTGGAGGCTGCAGTGTTGAAGGTCAAGGTCTACCAGAGGGAACCAGACAAAGAGAATCCTAAGTGGCACATTTTTAAGAGGAACCAGGCTGCTGATAAATCTGCTCAGTCAGTCCCAGAGACAGAAGATATTCAGCCCTTCTCTGCCACCTTCGCTGATGATGGCCTGGCCATAAGTAATACCCAATTGCACGCTGATACCCTTGAGGGCAAACATGCAAGGTGGAAGATGCAGGGGGCTGTGCCAGATGAGAAAGGTGTCTGGAGATTGAATGACAAGATTATAACCCCAACATACCCCAACATGCATCCAACATACTCTAATGCACTTACATCATGATGTGTCCCAAGTGGGCCATGATGCCATGGTGACCAGTATCAGGAAGGAATGGTGGTGGAAAGGTATGGGCAGAGATATAGCTCGATTCTGTGTGATGTGTGCCCAGCACAATCCAGACAGGCCTGTTAAAATTAGAATGAGGGACCAGCTGCACCTAAGGGGGGTCCTGGGCACATGTACAGATAGATTTTATGGGATCTCTTCTCAATCCCAGGGAAAGACATATTTCCTTGTGATTATTCACCAATTCACCAGGAGGCCTACCCTACCCGGAACTGCTCAGCTAACACCATGGCAAGGATTTTAGCTGAGGAAGTGATTCCCAGGTGGGGGAGTGCCATCACAGATTGACTCTGACCAGGGAGTCCATTTCACTGGAAAAATCATATGTCAGCTGATGGGCATTAAACAAAAATTTCACAGACCCTACCATCCACAAAGTATTGGCACGGTGGAGTGAATGAACAGAACTCTTAAAACCTCCCTTGCTAAGGTCATGCAGGACTCTGACAAATGCTGGACTGAGATCCTGCTTGCGATACTCATGCGATTCCAGTCCATCACAAGCCAGTTGACTGGTTTTATCCCTTAGGAGTTGATGACTGGTAGGGCAATGCAACTGCCCGAGTCCATCATCATGGGGGGAGTTCCGATGTTGGCCCTCTCCGCGATAGAATACATCACCATGTGCTTGAACTGCGTGCCCAGTTGAAGGAGATGTGGAAAACAGTCAGGCTCAAACAGGAGGGACAGGATGAACAGAGGCAATTAGAGGATTGTCTCGTAGTCCCATCAGCGGGTATTAAGTTATGGTTAAGACTCTACCCATTAAACCTGGCTTCACCCCTAAGTGCAATGGTCCCTATGAGGTTATCATTAATGGTGACACATGCACTAGTGTTGACATGTGAGGGAAAGGGGTCTGGAAATACTGGTCCCAGCTGAAGAAATATACAGGCACCAATTGAGAGTTCACCCTCTGCTTTTGTTCCAAACTGACTCCTCTTGAAGCCTGGACAAAAGGACAAAACTGTGGCAGATGGATTTTAATACAAGCAAATTTGAGATTATCCATTTTGAGCTGAAAAAGGATAGATCAGGTTTTTTTTAGAATTTAGTGGATGTCCAACAAGGGTTCAGGTGCATAACTCTTTAAAATGCCACGAATAGGTGCTGAAAATAGTCAAGATTGCTAGTGGAATGCTGGCCTTCATAACTAAAGGACTGGGTATATGGATGCAGATGTTATTTTGCAGTTATACAAAACTGTAGATAGACTCCACTTAGGATACTGTGAGCAGTTTGGGCACCTTAGGAAGGATGTTTTGGCCTTAGAGGGAGTTCAATGCAGGTTTACAAGGATGATACCTGGCTTTCAGTGATTATGTGATCAGGAGAGATTAGAAAGGTTTCAAAATATTCACAGGGAAAGACAGGGTTGATAAAGATGAAGTACTTACACTAGTTGAAGATTCTAGAATGATGGAGCATTGCCTAAGCATTAGGTCAGGGTCACGCAGGAAAGATGTTAGAAAGCACTTCTACATTTAAAAGTTTAGAATGTTCTTCCTCAAACAGAGGTTAATGTTAATTAAATTGTTAACTTTAAATATAAGATAATCTTTTTTTTATTAAGCTAGGGTATAAAGCAAATTTGCTAATGTTACTATTAATACCATCTTCTATATCATTAATATATATTGTAAAAAGCAGCGGTCCCAGCACTGATCCCTGCGGTACCCTACTGGTCACCGCCTGCCATTCTGAAAGGGAGCCGTTTATCACTACTCTTTGTTTCCTGTCAGCCAGTCAATTTTCAATCCAAGTCAGTACTTTTCCCCCAATACCATGCACCCTAATTTTGCTCACTAACCTCCTATGTGGGACTTTGTCAAAGGCTTCCTGAAAGTCTAGATACACAACATCCACTGGGTCTCCCTTGTCCATCTTCAGGGTTACATCCTCAAAAAATTCCAAAAGATTAGTCAAGCATGATTTCCCCTTCATAAATCCATGCTGACTCTGACCTATCCTCTTATTGCTATTCAGATGTGTCATAATTCCATCCTTTATAATTGACTCCAGCATCTTTCCCACCACTGAGGTCAGACTAACTGGTCTATAATTTCCTGCTTTCTCTCTCGCTCCTTTCTTAAAAAGTTGTACAACATTAGCCACCCTCCTGAAGCTATCGAACTCTGGAAAATAATCATCAACGCATCCACGGTTTCTAGAGACACCTCCTTCACTCCCCTGGGATGTAGACCATCAGTCCCCGGGGACTTATCAGCCTTCAGGCCTAACAGTCTCTCCAACACCAATTCCTGGCAAATATAAATTTCCTTCAGTTCAGGTCCTTCAGCCACTGTTACCTCAGGGAGATTGCTTGTGTCTTCCCCAGTGAACACAGATCTGACGTACCAATTCAACTCTTCTGCCATTTCTTTGTTCCCCGTAATATATTCCCCTGTTTCTGTCTTCATGGGCCCAATTTTAGTCTTAACCATTTTTTTCCCTTTCACATACCTAAAAAAGCTTTTACTATCCTCCTTTATATTTTTGGCCAGTTTACCTTCGTACCTCATTTTTTCTCTGTGTATTTCCTTCTTAGTAATCCTCTGTTGTTCTTTAAAAGCTTCCCAGTCCTCTGTTTTCCCACTCATCTTTGCTATGTTATATTTTTTCTCTTTTGACTTTATATGTTTCTTAACATCCCTCATCAGTCACGGCCACCCCTGCCTCCTCATAGGATCTTTCTTCCTTTTTGGAATGAACTGATCCTACATCTCCTGCATTATACCCAGAAATATCTGCCATTGTTCCTCCACTGTCATCCCTGCCAAGGTACTGCACCATTGAACTTTGGCCAGCTCCTCCCTCATAGCTCCATAGTTCCCTTTATTCAACTGAAATATTGTCACTACTGATTGTACCCTCTCCCTTTCAAATTGCAGATTGAAGCTTATTGTATTATGGTCACTACCTCCTAATGGCTCCTTCAATTCGAGGTCCCTGATCAATTCTGGTTTGTTGCACAATACCAGATCCAGAATTTCCTTCTCCCTGGTAGGCTCCAGCACCAGCTGTTCTAAGAATCCATCTCAGAGGCACTCCACAAAGTCTCTTTCTTGAGGGCCAATACCATCCTGATTCTCCCAGTCTACCTGCATGTTGAAATCCCCATACCACTGGAGTAACATCTTTGCGACAGGCCAATTTCAGCTCCTTATTCAACTTTCACCCTACATCCATACTACTGTTTGGGGGCCTGTAGATAGCTTAGAATTTCTCAGCTCTATCCATACTGACTCTACATCCCCTGATTCTAGGTCCCCCCCGCCCGCGCAAGGGACTGAATATCATCCCTTACCAACAAGGCCACCTTACTCCCTCTGCCCATCAGTTTGTCCTTACGATAGCACATATATCCTTGAATATTCATTTCCCAGGCCCTGTCCACTTCAAGCCACGTCTCAGTTATCCCCACAATATCGTAGCTGCCAATTTCCAAAAGAGCCTCAAGCTTTTTTTTATTTCAAAAATATACTTTATTCATAAAATAATTTGATGGGCTGTACAGTTGGTCATGCCATACATATGTAAACATTTACATACAGAGATCAGAAATTATCATTTTTATATACAGGTCTGTACATTTTTCAATCATATGCCCATATATTTAGCTGAGGCGTCAGCAGAGCCCAAATGACTGCATGGGCCCCCTTGAACCTCAAACTCATTTTTTAAAATTTCAAAATATACTTTATTCATAAAATTAAATCTTTGGTACCCGTACAATTTGTCATGTTGTTCATAGATATATACATTGCATGTCTTAACATTACAAAGAACAGATTGAATTAATCGAATTTACAGTTTTCCTATTTACAGTTCCCTTTATTAACCATCCAGTCTCTTATTATTTAGCTGTGGCTTCAGCAGAACCCACCTACTGAGTGGGTGCCCTGTTATACGATAGCAAAGGAACCTTCTTTAACCCCCAGTTTATGGGGTTACCATTGTCCATTTGACTGTCCTGTCTCTGGGGTAGCTGTCTGCATCCCCATGGTGAGCACAAACTGCTGGACCTTCATTGGGCTGAGGTAGCTATCCAGCTCCTCACTGGGGTCATTTATCCGCTCTGGTGTCATTGAGCCAAAGCAAGGGTCTGCACCGTCCAGTTCTGTGTCTGACAATGGGACTGTCAGAGGATCACAGCTTTCAGTTACCTGTAGTTGTGGGGCAGTGGGTACCCCCTGGTTCTCACTGGGTGGAGGGTGGACTTTGGGGGTCCGTTGTTTCCTGGTTGGGAGGAAATGCCCTCCTCTTTATCTATGGCGCTCTGTCTCTTCTTCTGGTGGTGATGACCTTCTTTGCGCCCGTCTTCCCCATCCGAAGAGCCAGCCGTCTCTCCCTCGTGAAGCTGTCTTTTCCCCCTTTGCTGGGAGGCTTTGGGGGCCTGGCAGGATTTTCTCTTCCTGTTTTTAATAAGTATCCACTCCTCTGCCTTCTCGATTACTTCCTCCTCCATTGCTTCCATCCGCCCAGCTAGAGCTAGGATCAGCTGCTGTGTCTCTTTGCTGGCTGCTGCCTCCTCCACTCCAGCCTGTTCTTCTTTCTGGGTGCCACCAGTCTCCGTTTCCCTGCTGTCTGGGTGGACCTTGCTGGTCACCTTGCAATCCGCCACCACGTGCCCCGCCTTCCCCCAGGTTCGGTACACTTTCTGCTGCCCTGCATATGTCAGGTAGCCTCTGCTCCCTCCAATTGTGAAGCTCGAGGGTGGGTGGGGAATGTTCCTATTATCATCGACCCTCAGAGTTACCCTGACCTGCCGCTTACTGGTCCAGATCCCAAAGGGGTTGATCACATTGGTCGCTTCTCCCTCAACTTGGACGTACCTTCCCAGGAAGGTCATGACATCAGCCGCTGGAACGTAGGGGTTATACATATGGATCGTATTCCATCTTATTTCTAATGCTTCATGCATTCATATATAGTATTTTTAATTTGTTGCTACCCTCATCCTTCCTATCAACCCCAATCTCACTCAACCTTACGGCTTGATCCCTTTCTGAGTTTTCTGCTTCATTGATACGTTGTCTTTCTTCACTTCCCTTATTCTAACTTTCCCTTCAATTTCCTTCTTAAACTTCCAGTTTGTCCCCCCCCCGCCCCCTCCTCCCCTACTTAGTTTAGGTGCATGGTAATTGAGGGGCGGGTCTTGGTGATTGACAGGAGCCGGAACATGCTGATTGACAGGGGGCGGGTCTTAGTGATTGACAGGATTGGGTCCAGGCGACTGACATGGGGCGGGTCATCCCTGACATGGGGAGGCGGGACCTGTTAATTGGCATAGTTTACAACCTATAGAAATCTAGAGGTCGGACGCGGTGGGGGTTTCCAGCATTGATGGGCAGACACTCAAACCAATGGAAATACAGGAAGGCGGCACCTGTTTCGTTAGCCGCCTCTGATTGGCGGAGTGGGATCTATGGTAACGGAAGGCGGGGCTGTGAGCGGTGGTTCTTGCAGCGTGAACATGGCAGCGGCAGCGACATTGACAGGATGGCGGAACGCGGTAAGGGCAACCGGTGCAGAGGTGAACTGTGGAGACTCCGGGAGTAGCGGTGAACTGCGGGCGGGAATCTGCTGTGAGGCCGGGGTGGGGAACCTGAGGCTGACTCAATGGACCGGGCCTGGCCAGGTCCGGGTGTGTGGGTGGAAGGGAGACCGCGGCCTGTGACTGAGAGAGGATGGAGGATGGAGGGGGATGGAGGATGGGGGGGGATGGAGGATGGGGGGGGATGGGGCTGATGAGGGGGATGGGGGCTGGAGGATGGGGGCGGAATGGGGGCTGGGGGCTGGAGGATGATGGGGATGGGGGCTGGAGGATGGGGGTGGAATGGGGGCTGGGGGCTGGAGGATGGGGGCGGAATGGGGGCAGGAGGATGGAGGATGATGGGGATGGGGGCTGGAGGATGATGGGGATGGGGGCAGGAGGATGGGGGCGGAATGGGGGCAGGAGGATGGAGGATGATGGGGATGGGGGCTGGAGGATGATGGGGATGGGGGCAGGAGGATGGGGGCGGAATGGGGGCAGGAGGATGGAGGATGATGGGGATGGGGGCTGGAGGATGGAGGATGATGGGGATGGGGGCTGGAGGATGGAGGATGATGGGGATGGGGGCTGGAGGATGGGGGGATGGGGGCTGGAGGATGGGGGGGGCGATGGGGGCTGGAGGATGGGGGGGCGATGGGGGCTGGAGGATGGGGGGGCGATGGGGGCTGGAGGATGGGGGGGGCGATGGGGGCTGGAGGATGGGGGGGGCGATGGGGGCTGGAGGATGGGGGGGGCGATGGGGGCTGGAGGATGGGGGGGGCGATGGGGGCTGGAGGATGGGGGGGGCGATGGGGGCTGGAGGATGGGGGCTGGAGGATGGGGGGGGCGATGGGGGCTGGAGGATGGGGGGGCGATGGGGGCTGGAGGATGGGGGGGGCGATGGGGGCTGGAGGATGGGGGGGGCGATGGGGGCTGGAGGATGGGGGGGGCGATGGGGGCTGGAGGATAGGGGGGGCGATGGGGGCTGGAGGATAGGGGGGGCGATGGGGGCTGGAGGATAGGGGGGGCGATGGGGGCTGGAGGATAGGGGGGGCGATGGGGGCTGGAGGATGGGGGGGGCGATGGGGGCTGGAGGATGGGGGGGGCGATGGGGGCTGGAGGATGGGGGGGGCGATGGGGGCTGGAGGATGGGGGGGCGATGGGGGCTGGAGGATGGGGGGGCGATGGGGGCTGGAGGATGGGGGGGCGATGGGGGGTGGAATGGGGGCTGGGGGCTGGAGGAGGATGGGGGTGGAATGGGGGCTGGGGGCTGGAGGATGATGGGGATGGGGGCGGAATGGGGGCTGGAGGATGGAGGATGATGGGGATGGGGGCGGAATGGGGGCTGGAGGATGGAGGATGATGCGGATGGGGGCTGGAGGATGGAGGATGATGGGGATGGGGGCTGGAGGATGGAGGATGATGGGGATGGGGGCTGGAGGATGATGGGGATGGGGGCTGGAGGATGGGGGTGGAATGGGGGCTGGGGGCTGGAGGATGGGGGCGGAATGGGGGCAGGAGGATGGAGGATGATGGGGATGGGGGCTGGAGGATGGAGGATGATGGGGATGGGGGCTGGAGGATGGAGGATGATGGGGATGGGGGCTGGAGGATGGGGGGGCGATGGGGGCTGGAGGATGGGGGGGCGATGGGGGCTGGAGGATGGGGGGGCGATGGGGGCTGGAGGATGGGGGTGGAATGGGGGGTGGAATGGGGGCTGGGGGCTGGACGATGGGGGTGGAATGGGGGCTGGGGGCTGGAGGATGATGGGGATGGGGGCGGAATGGGGGCTGGAGGATGGAGGATGATGGGGATGGGGGCTGGAGGATGGGGGTGGAATGGGGGCTGGGGGCTGGAGGATGGGGGCGGAATGGGGGCAGGAGGATGGAGGATGATGGGGATGGGGGCTGGAGGATGGAGGATGATGGGGATGGGGGCTGGAGGATGGGGGGGCGATGGGGGCTGGAGGATGGGGGGGCGATGGGGGCTGGAGGATGGGGGTGGAATGGGGGGTGGAATGGGGGCTGGGGGCTGGACGATGGGGGTGGAATGGGGGCTGGGGGCTGGAGGATGATGGGGATGGGGGCGGAATGGGGGCTGGAGGATGGAGGATGATGGGGATGGGGGCTGGAGGATGGGGGTGGAATGGGGGCTGGGGGCTGGAGGATGATGGGGATGGGGGCTGGAGGATGGGGGTGGAATGGGGGCTGGGGGCTGGAGGATGATGGGGATGGGGGCGGAATGGGGGCAGGAGGATGGAGGATGATGGGGATGGGGGCTGGAGGATGGAGGATGATGGGGATGGGGGCTGGAGGATGGGGGGATGGGGGCTGGAGGATGGGGGGGGGGATGGGGGCTGGAGGATGGGGGGGGCGATGGGGGCTGGAGGATGGGGGGGGCGATGGGGGCTGGAGGATGGGGGGGGCGATGGGGGCTGGAGGATGGGGGGGGCGATGGGGGCTGGAGGATGGGGGGGGCGATGGGGGCTGGAGGATGGGGGGGGCGATGGGGGCTGGAGGATGGGGGGGGCGATGGGGGCTGGAGGATGGGGGGGGCGATGGGGGCTGGAGGATGGGGGGGGCGATGGGGGCTGGAGGATGGGGGGGGCGATGGGGGCTGGAGGATGGGGGGGGCGATGGGGGCTGGAGGATGGGGGGGGCGATGGGGGCTGGAGGATGGGGGGGGCGATGGGGGCTGGAGGATGGGGGGGGCGATGGGGGCTGGAGGATGGGGGGGGCGATGGGGGCTGGAGGATGGGGGGGGCGATGGGGGCTGGAGGATGGGGGGGGCGATGGGGGCTGGAGGATGGGGGGGCGATGGGGGCTGGAGGATGGGGGGGCGATGGGGGCTGGAGGATGGGGGGGCGATGGGGGCTGGAGGATGGGGGGGCGATGGGGGCTGGGGGCTGGAGGATGGGGGTGGAATGGGGGGTGGAATGGGGGCTGGGGGCTGGAGGATGATGGGGATGGGGGCGGAATGGGGGCTGGAGGATGGAGGATGATGGGGATGGGGGCTGGAGGATGGGGGTGGAATGGGGGCTGGGGGCTGGAGGATGATGGGGATGGGGGCTGGAGGATGGGGGTGGAATGGGGGCTGGGGGCAGGAGGATGGGGGCGGAATGGGGGCAGGAGGATGGAGGATGATGGGGATGGGGGCTGGAGGATGGAGGATGATGGGGATGGGGGCTGGAGGATGGGGGGATGGGGGCTGGAGGATGGGGGGGGCGATGGGGGCTGGAGGATGGGGGGGGCGATGGGGGCTGGAGGATGGGGGGGGCGATGGGGGGTGGAATGGGGGCTGGGGGCTGGAGGATGATGGGGATGGGGGCGGAATGGGGGCTGGAGGATGGAGGATGATGGGGATGGGGGCTGGAGGATGGGGTGGAATGGGGGCTGGGGGCTGGAGGATGATGGGGATGGGGGCTGGAGGATGGGGGTGGAATGGGGGCTGGGGGCTGGAGGATGATGGGGATGGGGGCTGGAGGATGGGGGTGGAATGGGGGCTGGGGGCTGGAGGATGGGGGCGGAATGGGGGCTGGAGGATGGAGGATGATGGGGATGGGGGCTGGAGGATGGAGGATGATGGGGATGGGGGCTGGAGGATGGGGGGATGGGGGCTGGAGGATGGGGGGGGCGATGGGGGCTGGAGGATGGGGGGGGCGATGGGGGCTGGAGGATGGGGGGGGCGATGGGGGCTGGAGGATGGGGGGGCGATGGGGGCTGGAGGATGGGGGGGGCGATGGGGGCTGGAGGATGGGGGGGGCGATGGGGGCTGGAGGATGGGGGGGGCGATGGGGGCTGGAGGATGGGGGGGGCGATGGGGGCTGGAGGATGGGGGGGGCGATGGGGGCTGGAGGATGGGGGCTGGGGGCTGGAGGATGATGGGGATGGAGGATGATGGGGATGGGGGCTGGAGGATGGGGGTGGAATGGGGGCTGGGGGCTGGAGGATGATGGGGATGGGGGCTGGAGGATGGGGGCAGAATGGGGGCAGGAGGATGGAGGATGATGGGGATGGGGGCTGGAGGATGGAGGATGATGGGGATGGGGGCTGGAGGATGGGGGGGCGATGGGGGCTGGAGGATGGGGGGGGCGATGGGGGCTGGAGGATGGGGGGGCGATGGGGGCTGGAGGATGGGGGGGCGATGGGGGCTGGAGGATGGGGGGGGCGATGGGGGCTGGAGGATGGGGGGGGCGATGGGGGCTGGAGGATGGGGGGGCGATGGGGGCTGGAGGATGGGGGGGGCGATGGGGGGTGGAGGATGGGGGGGGCGATGGGGGCTGGAGGATGGGGGGGGCGATGGGGGCTGGAGGATGGGGGGGGCGATGGGGGCTGGAGGATGGGGGGGGCGATGGGGGCTGGAGGATGGGGGGGCGATGGGGGCTGGGGCTGGAGGATGATGGGGATGGGGGCTGGAGGATGGGGGTGGAATGGGGGCTGGAGGATGATGGGGATGGGGGCTGGAGGATGGGGGTGGAATGGGGGCTGGAGGATGGAGGATGATGGGGATGGGGGCTGGAGGATGGGGGTGGAATGGGGGCTGGGGGCTGGAGGAATATGGGGATGGGGGCTGGAGGATGGGGGCGGAATGGGGGCAGGAGGATGGAGGATGATGGGGATGGGGGCTGGAGGATGGGGGGGCGATGGGGTCTGGGGGCTGGAGGATAATGGGGATGGGGGCTGGAGGATGGGGGCGGAATGGGGGCTGGAGGATGATGGGGATGGGGGCTGGAGGATGGAGGATGATGGGGATGGGGGCTGGAGGATGGGGGGGGGATGGGGGCTGGAGGATGGAGGGGGATGGGGGCTGGAGGATGGCGGGGGCGATGGGGGCTGGAGGATGGGGGGGCGATGGGGGCTGGAGGATGGGGGGGCGATGGGGGCTGGAGGATGGGGGGGCGATGGGGGCTGGAGGATGGGGGTGGAATGGGGGCTGGGGGCTGGAGGATGATGGGGATGGGGGCGGAATGGGGGCTGGGGGCTGGAGGATGATGGGGATGGGGGCTGGAGGATGGGGGTGGAATGGGGGCTGGGGGCTGGAGGATGGGGGCGGAATGGGGGCAGGAGGATGGAGGATGATGGGGATGGGGGCTGGAGGATGGAGGATGATGGGGATGGGGGCTGGAGGATGGGGGGGCGATGGGGGCTGGAGGATGGAGGATGATGGGGATGGGGGCTGGAGGATGGGGGGGCGATGGGGGCTGGAGGATGGGGGGGCGATGGGGGCTGGAGGATAGGGGGGCGATGGGGTCTGGGGGCTGGAGGATAATGGGGATGGGGGCTGGAGGATGGGGGCGGAATGGGGGCTGGAGGATGGAGGATGATGGGGATGGGGGCTGGAGGATGGGGGCGGAATGGGGGCTGGAGGATGGGGGGGGATGGGGGCTGGAGGATGGGGGGGCGATGGGGGCTGGAGGATGGGGGGGCGATGGGGGCTGGGGCTGGAGGATGATGGGGATGGGGGCTGGAGGATGGGGGTGGAATGGGGGCTGGGGGCTGGAGGATGATGGGGATGGGGGCTGGAGGATGGGGGTGGAATGGGGGCTGGGGGCTGGAGGATGATGGGGATGGGGGCTGGAGGATGGGGGTGGAATGGGGGCTGGAGGATGGAGGATGATGGGGATGGGGGCTGGAGGATGGGGGTGGAATGGGGGATGGGGGCTGGAGGATGGGGGCGGAATGGGGGCTGGAGGATGGGGGGGCGATGGGGGCTGGAGGATGGGGGGGCGATGGGGGCTGGAGGATGGGGGGGCGATGGGGTCTGGGGGCTGGAGGATAATGGGGATGGGGGCTGGAGGATGGGGGCGGAATGGGGGCTGGAGGATGGAGGATGATGGGGATGGGGGCTGGAGGATGGAGGATGATGGGGATGGGGGCTGGAGGATGGAGGATGATGGGGATGGGGGCTGGAGGATGGGGGGGCGATGGGGGCTGGAGGATGGGGGGGCGATGGAGGATGGGGGGGCGATGGGGGCTGGAGGATGGGGGGGCGATGGGGGCTGGAGGATGGGGGGGGCGATGGGGGCTGGAGGATGGGGGGGGCGATGGGGGCTGGAGGATGGGGGGGCGATGGGGGCTGGAGGATGGGGGGGGCGATGGGGGCTGGAGGATGGGGGGGCGATGGGGGCTGGAGGATGGGGGGGCGATGGGGGCTGGAGGATGGGGGGGCGATGGGGGCTGGAGGATGGGGGGCGATGGGGGCTGGAGGATGGGGGCTGGGGGCTGGAGGATGATGGGGATGGGGCCGGAATGGGGGCTGGAGGATGGAGGATGATGGGGATGGGGGCTGGAGGATGGGGGTGGAATGGGGGCTGGGGGCTGGAGGATGATGGGGATGGGGGCTGGAGGATGGGGGTGGAATGGGGGCTGGGGGCTGGAGGATGATGGGGATGGGGGCTGGAGGATGGGGGCGGAATGGGGGCAGGAGGATGGAGGATGATGGGGATGGGGGCTGGAGGATGGAGGATGATGGGGATGGGGGCTGGAGGATGGGGGGATGGGGGCTGGAGGATGGGGGGGCGATGGGGGCTGGAGGATGGGGGGGCGATGGGGGCTGGAGGATGGGGGGCGATGGGGGCTGGAGGATGGGGGGGCGATGGGGGCTGGAGGATGGGGGGGCGATGGGGGCTGGGGGCTGGAGGATGATGGGGATGGGGGCTGGAGGATGGGGGCGGAATGGGGGCTGGGGGCTGGAGGATGATGGAGATGGGGGCTGGAGGATGGAGGATGATGGGGATGGGGGCTGGAGGATGGGGGCGGAATGGGGGCAGGAGGATGGAGGATGATGGGGATGGGGGCTGGAGGATGGAGGATGATGGGGATGGGGGCTGGAGGATGGGGGGATGGGGGCTGGAGGATGGGGGGGGGATGGGGGCTGGAGGATGGGGGGGCGATGGGGGCTGGAGGATGGGGGGCGATGGGGGCTGGAGGATGGGGGGCGATGGGGGCTGGAGGATGGGGGGGCGATGGGGGCTGGAGGATGGGGGGGCGATGAGGGCTGGAGGATGGGGGGGA